>NW_005871797.1:121804-223063 GCF_000147115.1 Myotis lucifugus | reverse complement strand
ATTGGCACCAAACATTGGTTAACAATGATGAGTAATATTACTTGCCTTCATGAAGTTTACACTGTAGAGCTGGGCACAGAGAGTAAATATATTAAAAAATAGGATGTTATATTATGGTAAACTTCTAAGGGATAGATGACGTACAGAAGAACAAAATTTAAATAGGGCAGCGATGGCATGCCTCAGTGAAAAAGTAGAATGAACACTTTAAAACTATCTGAAGAGCCCTAACTGGTTTGGCTCAGTGGATAGAGCATTGGCCTGCGGACTCAAGGGTCCCAGATTCGATTCCAGTAAAGGGCATGTACCTTGGCTGCAGGCACATCCCCAGTGGGGAGTGTGCAGGGGGCAGCTGATCGATGTTCCTCTCTCATCGATGTTTCTAACTCTCTATCCCTCTCCCTTCCTCTCTGTAAAAAATCAATAAAATATAGTTTTTAAAAAAATCTGAAGAGCATTGTAAGCAGGCAGAATAAAGAGATAGTAGAAAGACTATCTATTTAAGGTGGAAGGATGCCTGATTGGTTCACGGAACTAGGAGACTAGTGTGTTGAGAGCAGAGTGAGCAGGTGCAAAGTGGGAGAGGGTGAATCATACAGGTAAAGAGACCAAATCATAAGTGCCTTGTATATCATCATAAGAACTAAAGCTATACTCAGGGTGAAGTAGAAATCCATTGAAGGGGTTTAAGCAGGATATTCACATAATTTAGCTCATCCTTTACCAACCACTTTGATGTATAAACCACTGTAGAGAAAAGAAAGGTAGCAGGAAAATAACTAAAAAGTTATGGCTTTTATTTAGGTGATATATGTGCTCCAAACCAGGAAAGCTATGACATAGAAAACAAGTGGAAACGGAGATAACTTGGAAGTGAAAATGAGAGAAGTCCTGGGAAGGATCTCAGTAAAATAAAATCAAAGACTGAATGAGAATGAGGGTCTTTGGTGCATGCAGGCATGCTCAGATGACAGCACTCGGGTCCACGCCCGACACCTTGTTACTACAGAAGCCTCTGAGACCTAGGACACTACCCCAAACACAGGGGTAAGATATCTGGAACAAATGGAGATTAGGCTTCTAATTGGGGCACCTTATACAATTTTAGTTCAATCACAGGAAATGCAAGTTATTTTTCTTTTACACCTGAATATTTTAATGGCAACTTATATCCGATTATGTGTATATTTATGGTGTGTATCTAAGACTTCAAAAGAAATCTGGAAGTAAAAATCACTAAACTGTCAATAATGGTTACCTAAGGATTAAACAGTGGAATTGTTTAGGGAGTGAAAAGATCTGAAGAAAGTTAGATAATAAAGAAGTTATTATTTTATTTTACTTTTTAATATATTTTTATTAACTTCAGACAAGAAGGTAAAGAGAGATAAAGACATCAATGATGAGAGTGAATCATCCATCCTCCTGCACGCCCCCCTAATGGGGATCAAGCCCACAACCTGGGCATGTGCCCTGACCTGGAATTGAACCACGACCTCCTGGTTCATAGGTCAATGCTCAACCACTGAACCACACCAGTCAGGCAAGAGTTATTATTTTATACTATACTTTTACAAGACTGTTGTAAAAGTTTTGTAATTTAAAAAAGAAAAACGGGATAGTTAAAAAATTAACTATAGTTTTATAGAATGTGCTATAATGTTTCTCTTGCTAGAGTTACCTTTTTAAGCATTAGTATTCTACAGCGGGTATCATATATGCAGATTTGAATGCATTCCAAGTTACTTAGTTTTTTTAAAAACTAAATATGATTCAAATTTTGCCCAGTTACATGTTTTTCTCATTAACTCTTATTGCCCTCAGCATCCTGTTTCTATTATAATTGTTGTCAATGACTGAGGTAAAGTGGCTATTAAGAAATTCAACCCTCACCTTGACGCATTCTGCTTATTCTCCTGTCCCTGAAAAGTAGCTAGCCCACCCTTCCTATTGCGTGCTTCGACTTTGTAATCACTTCTAATCTCTGACATGTTTCCCTTTATATCCTTTGCTAATGGTAACCTGTTATAGCTTTGCTGTTTTATGTGTCCCCTGGATGCCCTTACTAATTATTTTTTCTGTGAGTGTAATTTTTTTAAACTCATACTTATTCTCTTTAGATGATCACCCTTCTTTTATTCTGTTGCTTTTTTTATCTGTTCCTTCAGAAGAGAGGAAATCTTAAAAAGAACAAAAAATAAGACATTTTCCAAGGACAAATTTCTTTCTTCTCTGTTTTTCAGGAAATAAAATGTAGGTCTATTTAGTTTTCTTGAAGAGGTAGTCTATCTTTAGTATGCATTCTTTCAAGTCAGTAAGATGAGTTTTTCTCATTTTATACCTCACACCATCCTTGTGACTTAAAAAATCAATAGGAAATACTTATACAGTGCAATGGGAACTCTAATTTTCTTGTGGATATAAAATAATAATAAAGCTATACAAAATGTGTTTTTTTTTGTTTGTTTGAGCTGCCTGTAAGTTAGTAGAGTGTGAAGTTTGGATTCCTACTCAAAATGTCTTCTAGGCCGTTGTAATTTTTTAGGAGGAAGGAAAAGAAGGGGTGAAAAATATGAGCCTGGATAGCCTGGTAGATAAAAGGCATTCTGGCATCTATTCACAATGTACAAAACAGAGTAAGGTTTGAGAAACGGAAAGAATCCAAGCAAATAGACTCAAAAGGAGGGAGTTTGAAATATTGCCTATGTAACTGGCAATGCATGTCATCTTATCTGTAAAAAATGTTCTGCTTGTTATTTTTTTAATCCTCTCTATGGTTATTTACTTTCATTTGGATGCTTCTAGAAAAGCTGTGCTTTAACTTTCATGAAGAACATTTAATAGTGAAATTGCAAATAGTGTAAAAGGCCAAGAAGGAAGGGATATGTAATTTTTCACACAAACTTTAACTTGTAGAGCAGTTTTAAGTTCATAGCAAATCTGAATGGAAGTACAAAGAACTCCTATATAACCTCCTTCCCCCTGCACAGCCTTCCCCACTATCAACATCATACACAAAAGTGATACATTGGTTTCAATCAATACTGACACATCCTTGTCACTTGGAGTCCATAGTTTAGGTTATGGTTCACTCTGGATAATGCACATCCTATGGACAAATGCATAATGACCTGTATCTACCATGTTAGTATCATACAGAATACCTTTGCTGCTCTAAAACTTCTCTATGCTCTTCCTATTCATCCCTCCCTTCTAAATCCTTGCAGCCATTAATCTTTTTACTGTATCCATAATTTTTCCTCCCCCCACCCAGAATGTCACATAATTGAAATTACATAGTATGTAACCTTTTCACATTGGCTTCTTTTATTTATTTAAGGTTTATAAATTTCTTTTTATGGCTTGATAATTCATTTCTTTTTAGCATTGTATTCCATCGTCTGGATGTACCATAGTTTATTAATCCATTCACCAACTGAGGGACGTCTTGATCGCTTCCAGGTTTTGTCAATTATAAATAAAGCTGTTATATTGTGTGAACATAATTTACCAACTCACTTGGATAAATACCACAGAGTAAGATTTCTGTATCATATAATAAAAGTATGTATAATTTTGTAAGAAACTGCCAAACCATCTTCTAAAGTGACTGTTCCATTTTACATTCCTTCAGCATTTGTTTAAGTGTTTCTTACATGAATTGCCTCATTTAATTCTCATAACAAACCTATAAAGTATATACCATCATTATCATAAGCATGTCATAGATGAGAAAATGCAAGTATAGAGAAATTAAAATATTTGACCTAAGTCACACAGACAGAAAGTAAGAGAGCATCAGAGACTTTGCTTGTACATCTCCATTTGGAAAGGCACCTCAAACTGGAACTGTGCAAACTTGAGTTCTTGATCTCTAAACCCTAAACATAGCATGCTTCTCCTGTGGTCTTCCCCATCCCAATACTAGCAATTCCGTTCTTCCAGTAGTTCATGCCCTAACACTTGCAAAAACCTTTAACTCCTTTTTTTTCTTATCTCACATGTAACACTTAATCCATCAGTAAATATTGTCAGCTATACCTTCAAATTATACCTTATCTTTATTTCTAAATCCACTGCTACCATTCTGGTTCAAGTCAGACAATTGGAATCATTTTTAACTAGCCTCAGTGCTTTTACTATCAATTTCTTTTAGTCTATTCTCATTAGAGCATCTTATGTAATTCTTGAAAATGTAAGTCACATCATGTGATTTCTTTGCTTAAAACCTTCCAATGTTTTTCTGTCTCACTAGGAAAATCAGCTAAAATTTATCAACACTAACAAAGCCCTGCATTGTCTAATAACCCATTTCTACCCCTCTGATCTTATCTTTCCCCACTCTGCCTACTCATTCTTCTCCAGCCATAGCAACATTTTCTAGGTTCATCAATCTCCTCCATGATTTCTGTATCCTCAGCCTGAAATAATCTTCCCCTACATATTTCTTTGGTTACCATCCTGACTACCTCCATATCTCTACCATATGGCTATTAGATTGTCAGAGAGCCTGTGTCAACCACACTGTGTAAATTAGACTCCTATATCCCATCCCTGTGACAATTAGTTCTCTTACCACCTTTAGTTTTTCTTAACAACCTCATTTTCATCTTAGCACTCATCAGCACCTTGATATTTGTGAGACACTCCCTCGTATATAGATTCATAAGAGCTTTTATTTACTATTGAATCATTTGTTTTTATAGTATTCCCTGGCCCATTTTTTTCCTTTATTGATTATGGTATTACATATGTGTCCTTATTCCCCAATTTCCCCCCACCCCCCATTCATGCCCTCCTCCCCTGGTGTCTGTGTCCATTGGTTAAGCTTATATGCATGCATACAAGTCCTTTGGTTGATCTCTCCCCTTTACCCCCATCCTCCCCTACCTTCTCTCTGAGGTTCGACGTTCTGATTGCTGATTCTCTGTCTCTGTATGTTGTTCATTATATCCCATAAATGAATGAGATCATGTGGTATTTATCTTTCTCTGACTGGCTTATTTAGGCTGTTTCTAAATCTTAGCTATGGTGAATTGCCACTATGAACATAGGGGTGCATATATCTTTTCTGATTGGTGTTTCTAGTACTCCCCTGGCCTATTTTTGTCATGCAATAACCAGTCAGATGTCAGTATAGGAGATGATTAGAAAAAGTTGGACTCAAATCCTGACTCATGTCCACATGGATATCCAGATGGTTGATTCTCTAATAATGTCTCCAGGAGACAGTCCTTACAGGACAACATAGTCATGTATGTATTCATTACCTATAATGTCATTAGGATGACTGATCATGTAGAGGGAAATAACTCAAGATCTACAAATCAGTTTATAGCAGGGTCTTGGAACAGCTGAAGAGTTCTGGGAACTTTCTCCTCACTAACCCCAATATTTGTTTATTCATTCAAAAATCTTTATTGTTCATCTATAATTTTTTTTGGAATTCTTTCAGTCACTGGGGATAAAGAAAATAAAATACGAACAATTTTTTTTCTGATTTTATGAAATTTACTTTCTACTAGGAAGAAACGGACATTTAAAAATATATTTATATAATATTCTAGATTATGATAAATGCTAAGAAATAAAACAAAGCAGAAGGAGAGGATGAAAGTTTGTGAGGAAAGGCCTAACAGCTAACATTTGAGTAGAGACCTGAAGGAAGGAAGTCATAGGGTCACTACATGAAGCTCCCTGGGAGCTTAGACTCTTTTCTCACTGGCTTGTAATTTTTCTATTTCTAATCACACGTAACTTCTAGATTGACATAGTTCTTTAATAAAATGTGCTGGGAAAAGTAGAATTAGAAGTGTTACTTTTATTGTTCTTAACAACAAAATCTTTTGACTGCTACATGTAGAAAATATTGGTTTCTGGAGACTCTTTAGATGCAGAGAACTGTGGTATAAAGTAATACATGTATGGATCATTTTCATTGTTAAGTGTTCATAAAATGAGCTTCTAATCACTGTCAATCTGAAATAAGGCTTTATCTCACCACTGACATATGTGACTGTATTACTTGAATTTAGGTGTGCATATTTTCAGATATATATTTCTGCTTATAAAATAAAAGTGAACATTGAGGGAACATATTAAAAACAATTTTAAAAGTTTATCTATATCTATAAATCCAAAAGTTTAAATTACATCATTAAGTCTGTTTACTAGGCTTTTCTTCCTGATATGGTGGCTGTATTTTCAAGCAGACTCTTCCAATATGGCAAAATAAATGCCATCTTACTTCTCAGCATGCTCAGGAAACTGAAAGGAACCCTTTTCCCTGTTAGCTCCAACAGAAGTCTAAGAATGAAGTCTCAGGTTTTGATCGCTCTGGCTTAGATTTCGTACCCATCTCTGAAACAATCACTATGGTAAGGAGATGCAATGCTTCAAATGGCTAGAAATATATGCTCTTTAAATAAGCAACATCAACATTCATGGAATGAGAATGAATGACTTTTGGTCTCAAGAGAAACAGGTCCTTTTTCCATAAGAGATCATGTGTGCAAGTAAACAGATGTTCATACACTTACCCTTAGTACAGACACTATTTCCCAGAATGTAATGGGCCCAACAGAATGATCTCTCTCTCTCTCTCTCTCTCTCTCTCTCTCTCTCTCTCTCTCTCATACACACACACACACACACACACACACACCACCACCACCACCTTCACTACCTCCATACCACCAGCATCCCTTTACTATCTCACCATTTGTTTCTGGGAGTGGAAGTGTGCCAAGAAAAAATCTAATACAAATGTGAGGGTGGAAAAAGGAGAGAATTATTGCTATGACTTTAATATTTCAGCCCTCAAGTAGTACGGGAACTACGACCATAATTTTTGCTAGTTATAGGTTTGTCTGAATTTCAAAATTAAGAGCACATAGTGAAGGACTAAATGTTTTTATAAATACATTTACACCAAACATTTAGATAATGGAAACTGTACTCTGAACCACAGATTGACATTACCACCAATTAAACTTAACCACTGCTGTGCATGCTCAGCAGACAAACTGGTCCTTACAGACGTATATTACTTCCTTTCTCTGCCTTTTCTCCTTTCTCTCTATGTCCATTCCCTTCACTCTCTAAACAATGTAGCCCTAAAGCCAGTAAGTGGGGTATAGAAATATAGATGTTCAGGTTGTGGGCCAGGGAGGAAGGCGGAGGCACAGTGACCAAGAGAAGAGTATCAGGTCCAAGCAGTGTAGAGAGGGCATCCACAGGGGAAGAAGGCAGAGGCCAAACTGGGAGATTGATTATATATAGTAAGATGGACCGAATACATAAATATAAATGGGAACCAGCATTTTTTACTATAAGGAAAAAGTGAACAAGTATCTAGAGGAAGAAAACAAAAATGAGCCCTGTGGTGTTAGATTGGAAATGGAAGTATTGGAATATCAGTTTCCATGGTTCTATAGGTAGATGCATAGTTAGAATTGATGTAGCTGTGTGTGTATTCATGTGAGTGTGTGTGTGTGTGTGCGTGTGTGTGTGCACATGCACACTCATATTTGTTTCGCAACTTCTGTTCATTGGCAGGTAGCCAGTGCAAGAAGGGCATGTTGACTTTGCCTTGTCTCCTTAGATGCAGGAAATAAATGCCCCGGGTGAGAGGTGTCCTTGTGCCGGGGATTGAGAGAGTTTGTCACTAGAGTTAAGAAATCAGACCTTAAAAATGTGTTACTTCTTATTAATTTACTACCCAAGCCCAAACTTTGCTTATATTCCTCACTAATTAGCACCCAAACCTAAGGTTGTATTTTTTTATTGTTGTTGTTCTGCAAAATTTTCACAAATTTATTGTTTCTTTGTCTAAAAAATATAAAAAGCTGAGATGGCTCATCATTTCACTGGCCATCATTTGTGATCTCCCATGCTCATGCAGATATAAATTGGTTTTCCTCCTGTTAATCTAGTCTTATGTCAATTTTATTATTAGTCCGTCCATAAGGACTCGAGAGGAGTAGAGGGATAAATTTCCGTTCCCTGATATAGTCTATGGGCGTCTGCTTAAATGCTATTCCTCAGAAAAGTTTTCTCAAATCCTATAGTTTAGATAATTTTCCCTTTTATAAACGTCTCTAGTCCCTTTATCTCTCTTCTAAAACATGTATATTCCATGGAGGCATGAACAAGGACTAAGATGTTCACTTCAGTATTGCCTTAATTAGTCACCTCAGGGGCTTAATCAAAACTAGTGGAATAAATGTTTAAAAATAATATATTCAAGAAGCAAACACACAAGCCTTTTTCTTCACCACAGACTACCTCACAGTTTCAACACTAGAAGGGTCCTTTATGCCGGACCAGTGGTGTTGAGCAACATCATACCCCGCCACTGTGCCCAAGAGCTGTGGCAACTGGATGACAAGGTGCGGGAAAGAGTCTCTGGTGGCACATATACCATAATAGCTCAGCCACGTCAGTTCCAGCCCCAGGCCACGGGGAGTGGGGTGACCACAGAGCCACGAGAGTAGGAGCGGTATCTGGCACACGCCATCTTAGTCAGTGTGGGTAGAAGTCAGGCCAGGGTGCATGACTGAGTTGCTGTGTGACACGTCCTGAGTACTCAGGCTATAATTGCTGGTCATTTGAAAAGACTGCAGTATCTCCAAATACATAGAGATAAGAACCAACCCTGTTTGAATTGTTACTCATAATATGACTTCATGTGAGGGCAGCAAAATTTTGAGTTACATTTCTCTCTGGTTTGGGCATTATAAACTGGGAGAGCCAATTTTTTATCTAATCCCACTTGCCTTGTAGTTACTGGAAATAACATTTCTAACAGATTCTGACAATAGGTTGGCTGTCATTTCTCGTTTCTAATTTTGAGGATGTTGTGGTCTGTAATCTTTTTTCCCCCTACCATTGCTATTTTGGGTGGAAGTTAAGTGAAACTGCATTTGGCAGACTTAGTGTTTATTGTTTTTATTGCCCTTGTTATAGAAAATATAAGCTCACTGTAGAAACTTGGGGAATGAAATAAATGAAAAGTGAATACGAGTCATATCTAATCCCATCACCAAAAATTACAACTCTTGACATTGTAATCCTTCTCTTTTTTTCATACACATGCAGTTAGGCTGGTAAAAAATATTTGCAAACGTTGTATATGAGACTGTTATACAAAATATGCAAAGAACTCTTAAAATTCAACAATAAACAACCCAATTAAAAAATGGGCCAAAGACCTGAACAGCAACCTCACCAAAGAAGATATACAGATTACAAATAAGCATGAAAAGATACTCAATATCACATATCATTAGGAAATTGTGAATTAAAACAATGAGACACCACTACGCACCTATTAAAATGACCAAAATCCAAATCACTGACAATAATGAATATCAACAAAGATGTGGAGTAATAAGTAACTTTCTTATTAGTGTGAAAGGATGTTAATTTTAAATGGAACAAAAATATATGAAATGAAAAAATCTCACAGATGTGCCCTTAGAATACCAGAATTTAAGAACTGAGAGACTGATTTGCATTAGATTTCTGGTTTACAGAAGACTGGGAACCAGCTAAAAAGATCTTTCCATCTTCAAGCTGATGAACTTACTGCTTGCACTCTGGCTGTACTTTCCCTCTTTGTACTTCTTGCCTATAAATACAGCCTGTCCCAAGCCTTCAATGGATCTGTTTATGGCTTGCTACGGCAAGCATTTGTTGAATCATAGCTCATCTGTTATTCCCACATGAAATCATTTTCTAGTAATTTGTTTGCCTCAGTTTTACCTTTTTTATTTAGATTGACATTGGTAAAAATGCAACATGTTACAATCACTTTGGAAGAGAATTTCAGAGTTTTTTACAAACTAAATGTGTTCTTAGCATAAGATTCAGCCATCAGACTACTTGTTATTTACCCAATAACTTGAAACTTACATCCACCCAAAACCCTGCACATGGATATTTATAGCAGTTGTATTTATAACTGCCAAAATTTGGAAACAATCAAGATATCCTTCAGTAGGTGGCTAGATAAATAAACTCTGGTAAATGAAGACAGTGAAATATTATTCAATGTTAAAAGAAATACATTATCAAGCCATGAAAATTCATGAAGAAAACTGAAATGCATATTACTAAGTAAAAGGAGTCCATCTGAAAAAACTACAAACTGTGCAATTCTAACTACATGACATTCTAGAAAAGGCAAAACTACAGAGAGAATAAAAACATCAGTGTTTGTCGGGGTTAGGGATAGAGGAATGAGTAGTTAGAGCACAGAGGAATTTTAGGGCAGTGAAGCTATTCCATATGATACTATAACGGTGAATACATGTTATTACACATTTGTCCAAACCCACCAGGAGTGAGCCGTAATGTAAACCATGTGCTATGGGTGATAATGATGTGTTAATGTAGGTTCATCACTGTCACAAGCCTACCACTGAGGTGAGGGATATTGATAGTGGGAGAGGCTGTGTATGAGTAGGCACAAGGGGTATATGGCAAAGTTTTACCTTCCACTAAGTTTTTCTGGGAGCCTAAAATATTCTAGAAAATAAGGTCCATTTTAAAAAATGAAGTTCTGATGTGTGCAAAATATGGAAAAACCTTGAAAACTGTACTAAGTAAAAACAGACACAACTAGACAAATATTGCATAATTCCACTTACATAACATATCTAGAATTAACAAATTTATAGTGACAGAAAGTAGGTCAGAGGTTACCAAGGACTAAGGGGAGGAGGGCATGGGAAGTTATTGCTTAATGGGTGCAGTTTCAGTTTAGAGCCATGGAAAGGTTTTGAAAATTGACAGTGAAGATGGTTGCAGAACATTGCGAATGTAATTAATGTCATTATATTGTATTCTTATGGGTGGTTAAAATGGCAAATTTTGTGTTATATATATTTTACCACAATAAAATTAAATAAAAAAATGTTTAAAAAACGATGAGAGGGTCAATTCAAACTCTGACATGCAACATGGAATTACTTAGCAAGATAACAACATAAAGAAAGATAGTGCCTTCTTTACGGAGGATTTTAAATTATTTTGTTCTTATATGTATTTTTCCTGTGGTATAACAGTTTGATAAATTTTGACAAACATGTACTCTGTAACCATCACCCAATCAAACTATATGATATATACTAGAGGCCCGGTGCATGAAATTCGTGCACTTGGCGGGGGGTCCCTCAGCCTGGCATGCACCCTCTCACAGTCTGGGAGCTCTTGGGGGATGTCTAACTGCTGGCTTAGGCCTGCTTCCCATGGCTAAGCCATCAGTTGGACATCCTTAGCACTGCCATGGAGGCAGGAGAGGCTCCCGCCACCACTGCTGTGCTCACCAGCCATGAGCTCGGCTTTTGGCTGAGCAGCGCTCCCTTTGTGGGAGCACTCTGACCATCAAGAGGCAGGTCCTGTGTTTAGCGTCTGCCCCCTGGTAGTCAATGTGCGTCATAGTGACCAGTCATTCCGCCATTGGGACAAAACTGGCTCTCCGACATCCCCTGAGGTGTCCGCCATTGCGAGAGGGCACAGGCCAGGCCGAAGGACCCCACCGGGGAAGGATTGGGGCCGGGGAGGGACGTGGGAGGTTGGCCAGCCGGGAAGGGACCAGGGGAGGACTCCAGGGCATGTCCGACCCATCTCGCTCAGTCTCAATCAGCCAGACCCCAGCAGCAAACTAACCTACAGTGGGAGCATCTGCCCCCTGGTGGTCAGTGAATGCCATAGCGACCAGTCAACCAGTCGACTGTCTGCCCCCTGGTGGTCAGTGCACATCATAGCAAGCAGTTGACCGACCTTAGCACATCATTAGCATATTACAGTTTGGTTGGTTGAACGGCCAACTGGATGACTGGACACTTAGCATATTAGGCTTTTATTATATAGGATGCTAAACATCTCTATTAAAATTTCCTTTCAGAAAATTTCCAGTCAAACCTCACCACCATCAGAAGCAAACGCTGTTCTGATTTTTATCAGGAGATCCCTGCTTTAAATTTCCTTTTAACATCCCCATTAGCACATTAGCAACAAACTGGATTTTAAAGCCATTAAGGGAATTTTGAGTCAGAAATTTTAAAAAAAGATAAGCTGTAGAGAAGTTAAAGAAAAGCCCATCTACCTCTCCTCTCCTTAGTCCTGGAGCAATGCCAGCCTGGGTTGTGGCTCATTAAAACAAACTTGGTGTGAGGGTGAGGCCCAGGGGAGGAAAGCCCTGAAGTTAGTGCTCCTAATCCACTGAAATATATGATTAGAAGTCATCTGAAGGAGCCCAAATAGCTCAGAGTCTGGCTGGCTTGTGGAATGTAGGATAATGGAATAAAGTGCACCTATAGAAAAGGCTACTGGGAGGACTGGCACACTGAGGCAAAAACGTGAGTGTAGCGTGGCCCGAGAAGATCTATATTGTTATCTGGAGCCAACGTAAGCCCAATAAGGAGGACAAGAGAATACACCACTCCAGCCCAGAGAAGCCAAAATACAAGTTAGAGAGCCACACACCTCAACAGCAAATGGCAGTCAGTACCGCAGACTGTCCCAATGAGCAGGGCCACTGTCCTTGAGAAGAGCAGTGGTCAGCCTACATGTACCCAAAGGTACAGGAGGACTTGGCGCAGGGGGTGCTTCCACTTTGTGCCACAAATGCACAGCATATCTCTTTCCTTCCAAACACCTAAATATATTTTAGGATGAGGAGTTGCCACAAGACATCCATCTGAGACACTGTCTAAAGGATTCTTTAAATCATGGGCTACAGACTAGACATTAAGTTTAATTATCTCTCCTGCTAACCAGGGATGTGTTTGGCTTAGAAGGGAGGCCAGATTAGTTATTGACAAAAAATAAAATAGGTATATTTTCTGTGCCCATCTGAGTAGCTGTGGGAGTTAAATTTGTGGCCGGCTGCCATTACACTTAAGGGCTAGGTTAAATAAAAATTATGAACTATAGCTTTAAAAATTGGCATGATTTTGAGCAAAGATGACATCACCAAACTACTTAAATTGTTCTTATGTTTCTCGTGGGACTAAGGTTTATATTAGAAATTTTGTGCATTCATACCATTCTTAGACTTATACCCTGGTTATTTTCACTTAACATTATGCAGTGAAAATTTTACATATTAAACATTCTCTGAAAATACATTTGTAATATCTGGACAATACTCAAATGTATTTACTAAATGTGTTTACATATTCTCCTGTATTTGGACATAAAGTCAAGTTTTGCAATTATAGAAGTAATACAAATGTGTAGCCGGTTTGTACTATATCATAAACACTAATTTAGTATGTTTTCCTCAAATAGAAATTTGTGAGTCAAAATAGAGGAAGATTTTAAACGTTAGCATGTACTGCCAAATTGCTTCCCACCCACTCTGTGAAAATTTACACAGCTACTAGAAAGAAAGTAAATGCCAATCATAAAGAGTGCTCTTGCCAGGACTGTGGACTATCCCTGTGAATCTTTCCTAATTTGACAGGTCAAACGTTGTATCATCTTTAATCAGAGTCTTTACTATCACTGAGCAGTAAGATGATATATAGTTACTGGAAGGTAAAGATCTACTTTCCAAAACTGAAAACCCTGCAGATGCCATTTGAAACTGGATTACAGGTTTCGTTTTTAATCTAATATTGTTCCAGAGCTCTCTTGATTTAGAAAAACATGTCAAGGTCAAGTTTTGTAAAATAGACGACCTTTTGTTTTTGAAGGCTGACATTCATTGCCCCAGTTTTTAGTTCATGTAATGGTACATATTTTATAAAGGGAGCCTGATTTGTTTAAATTAAATATCTTTTGAAATAGTTCAGTAGTAAGAGTATGTATAAAGTGCCTTGGGAGACCCAATGAACACTTGGTTTTACCCAGCATTTGGAGTGACTGTCCTCTGCTTATATAAATCAAACCTATCCTCGGTGAGCCATGTAGGAGCAAGAAATGAAGCCCTCTTTGATAATATGGTGTACAAACTACTTATTTAGGAACTAATCATAAATTTCCTTATGGTATTTCCTGTATTGTTATTTTTGTACTAGAGGTCCAGTACATGACATTCGTGCACTCTGGGGGGGGGGGGGGGTCCCCTCAGCCTTGCCTGCACCCTTTAGCAGTCTAGGAGCCCTCGGGGGATTTCCTACTGACGGCTTAAGCCCTCTCCCCACAGTCAGAAATCTTTAGTGCTGCCTCGGAGGCGGGAGAAGCTCCTGCCACTGCTGCTGCACTCACCAGCCATGAGCCCGGCTTCTGGCTGAGCAGCGCTCCCACTGTGGGAGTACACTGACCACCAGGGGGCAGCTCCTGCATTGAGCGTCTGCCTCCTGGTGGTCAGTGCACGTCATAGCGACTGGTCGTTTCGCCATTTGGTCAATTTACATATTACCCTTTTATTATATAGGACTAGAGGCCCAGCACATGAAATTCATGCACGGAGCGGGGGCGGTCCCTCAGCCTGGCCTGCATGCTCTTCAATCCTGGACCCCTCGGGGGATGTCTGGCTGCTGGTTTAGGCCCAATCCCAGGGACATCCCTCTCACAATCTGGGACCACTGGCTCCTAATCGCTCACCTGCCTGCCTGCCTGATCAACCCTAACTGCTCTCCCCTGCCAGCCTGATAGCCCCTAATTTCTCTCCCTTGCCGGCCTGATCGCTCCTAACTGCTCTCTTCTGCCGGCCTGATCACCCCTAACTGCTCTCCCCTGCAGGCCTGATCACCCCTAACTGCTCTCCCCTGCTGGCCTGATCACCCCTAACTGCCTCTGCCTCAGCCCCCGCCACCGTGGCTTTGTCTGGAAGGACGTCCAGAAGGATGTCTGGAAGATGTCTAGTCTAATTAGCATATTACCCTCTTATTAGTATAGATGGTTTGCTACTTTTGTCTGTATTTATGCCTATTTCCCCAATTGTATAGTAAGCTCTTTATGCTCTGAACACAACCATTTATCTACTGAAATGATTTCATTTGTAAAATAGAAGGACATTGGTATAAAGCTGGTGTCTTCATTCCTTCCATTCTCAATTAGGCATATCTTTATCTGACATCCCACCTGTAATACCTTTAAGAATAACTTTTTTATAAATTGAGATCTGTATATCTGACTCCCCCAGACTGAATTTCTTAAAGCCAGTCACTAGGTCACATAGATAGGGTTGCCAAATTTAGAAAATTACATACTGGCTGGTGAATTTTAGATAAATACTAATTTTTAACATAAGTATATACCTAATATTGCATATATACTTATATAGTTATACTAATATTTATATTAATACTTATATGTTCATACACATATTTTAAAATTACTCAATGCTTATCTGAAATTCAAACTTAACTGGGTACTCTGTATTTTTGTTTAGCACCCAAATATAGATTGACCTAAAAAGTACCATTGTAGTAAATAAAAATATTTCATTTCTTTCTTTCACGTGGTTTACTCAGGCTGCTCATCACAGGTCTGCTGAAGATCATGGGGCCAATCACAACATTGTTGTCACTCTTGCTAATGAAAGAGATTTTTTTTTAAATATATTTTATTGATTTTTTACAGAGAGGAAGGGAGAGAGATAGAGAGCTAGAAACATCGATGAGAGAGAAACATCGATCAGCTGCCTCCTGCACATCTCCTACTGGGGATGTGCCTGCAACCCAGGTACATGCCCTTGACCAGAATCGAACCCGGGACCCTTCAGTCCGCAAGCCGACGCTCTATCCACTGAGCCAAACCGGTTTCGGCATGAAAGAGATTTTGAACATACAGCTGTGCAGATGGCACCAGATGAGGCCAATGGGAAGTGTGGGGTTTTATTCCCAGCAGGCCATAGTGCTGCTGCATTGAATGTGTGCTTCTTGTGGTGCAATGGGCTCAGTCTAACCACCAGCTCAGAGCCATGTGGTATGTTTAGGAGACTGTGGGAGGTAGAGGAATGACGATAATCTTCAGATTTGGAGAGAGCAATAGAGAGTTTTCAGACTAATGAAACAATTTGATATTCAGCTTCCTTTTTTAGGAGAGAGGCTTTTATAACTAAGTTTTACTCTTTAGAAACCACTCAAAGTTCAACTTTAATGTAGCATGGAGTCTGACAATATAGGAGGCAGTGATACAGTGTACAACAATGCCAGTGGGTGTGATTCAGACAGAATGCATGTGATTGATTCCCAGCACTGCTCCCACGAGCTATGACAGCAGCCTCCAGAGGGCACAGGGTGGCTTTAGCTTGACCCCGCAGATAATTGCATTTGCCCTTCCCTCAATCCTTAATATTATCTATAGAATTATATCAAATGCAGTTTCAAGCCCAGCCTTCCAACTATCTTGACACTTTTAATACTTTCCCATAAAGAAGTTTAAAACCACCCCTGCAGTTGTGAGTTCCTGTGCATAGTCATCTTTGAAGCTCATTTTCCACATTTATCCATTGAAAGCACTGTCACATACAATGTAAGGTTATTGTACACTTTAAAGATAATAGATGTGATGAGCTTTCCCCATATCAGGCATTGGAAAAATATTAATTGTTACAAATATTAGCTATATTTGGCCTAAATGTAGCTTTTATATATGTTACTTTGTCTCTTCTCCATGTATGTGAGTTTCTGTGCATTATAAATTCCTCTGTCTTTGCAGCCCAGTGTGTCACAAAGATTCTTCTCCTCTCTTTGAGGATTCAGTTGAAGTCACCTTCAGTATGCCTAGTGTATATCACCCGTATGTAAGCAGAGATCCTTTCATTTTAGACAAAATAAAGAGATTAGTATTGGGGAATCTAACTACCTGATAAAGTCCCAGATTCACTGAGTATATGCTACCTATGTGACCACTATTTCCAAAATATGTAGGCTGTTCCTTGAGATTTTATAGAGCTCTATTGTTTTGTGAGTTTATTATTAAAGAGTTTTGATGCCTATGATTTTGATAATAATTTATTCCCTCTGAGCCTACATAGACAGTAATATAAATAACTATTTCACAATTGTTTACATGCTTTACCCACCTAATATATAGCACTTCACATTATATTTTGACTGTTAAAATAAATAAAAATTAGCAGAGAAGAAATACGAGGGGGGAATGGCTTCATATTAAGTAACTACATCAGAAATGGGTGTTAAAACTGTACTTGACTGTTCAAGTATTTGAAAACATGCAACACTATTAAAGTCATTGGATCTAAAATTGATTAAGCAATAAGGAGCTTGCCCTCATTAATATTTCAAAACGCACACATGGATAAAAAATTCTTTAATCACCATGTTAAAATGAATATATTCTTCATTTTTAAAATGTGTTCATAAATGATTCTGTGACCAGATAATATAAACTCTGGATTCTATAAATATCCTGAGGGAACAGTGAATTATTGTTTTGTATAATAAGAGCTATGGCAAAAGTTCAACTCAGAGAATAATCAAAATATGATTTATCAAGGCAGGGGAAGACAGGGTTTCTAAACTTCCCAAGGAAGCCATGTCCATTCAGTATGTAATGTCACTGTCCTAGGTATAAGCTGTCCCACTGTCATAAAACTGACAAAGAGTGTCAAAATATCACTCATATTAATGTTATAACAATAAGATAGTAATAGCAATGGCTATCATGCATTGAACTTTGATTAGCCAGATTGGCCAGATATTGTTAAATGTTTAATATACCATATTTCACTAATTTTGTGATAGATATTTTTCACATTTTAATAACTATTGAAGTAGGTTCTTCTTAAAATAAATGATCTCTTACAGTCTTCAAGTACAAGACAATAATTATCTACTTCACATTGCCCACAAATGTATAACCTTGGTTATTGCTATTTAAATTGTTCTCATTTTAACCTACTTGATACCACCACCCATGTTAAACTTAATTGCTATTTTTAATGAGTTAAAAAATATTACACTGGGTCAAGGTATTGAGAAGAATTATTATGTATGCAAAAGGGCAGAAATATAAAATAGTACATACAGATGCACATAGAAATAAACTCTAAATGTAATATTTGTGAATGAAACATTCATCAGAAGCATGAACACAATTTCACATTTTCTTGAAAGGCCACAACCAAATTCTTTCTAATAAAGGAAGGGACCCATAACTGTAATAATCCCCATTATATATTATTTGTGAGTTGTATAAGAAAGCATTGCTTATTGTAAACAAAGGCCTACAACTACAATGTAGCATTGGCTGCATTCATATTGATGGAATCTCTTAAAACAGGTTAGGGAGACTTCAAAGAAACCAAAAACAGATCTAATTGGTTTTCCCATGGAGCAAGGCCATCATGAAGATATTGAACACACTGAGTTTTCTCAGTGGTCAGAGTGTCGGCCTATGGACCGAAGGGTCTTGAGTTCAATTCCTGGCCAAGGGCATATACCTCGGTTGTGAGTGTGAGATGCAACCAATCGATGTGTCTCTTTCACGTAAATGTTACTCTCTCTTTCTTTCTCTTCCTCTCTCCACTCCTCCCTCCCTTCCACTTTCTCTAAAAATCAATGGAGCCCTAGCCAGTTTTGCTCAGTGGATAGAGCATCGGACTGCGGACTGAGAGGTCCCAGGTTCGATTCCGGCCAAAGGCATGTACCTTGGTTGCGGGCACATCCCCAGTAGGAGGTGTGCAGGAGGCAGCTGATCGATGTTTCTCTCTCATCGATGTTTCTAACTCTCTATCCCTCTCCTTTCCTCTCTGTGAAAAATCAATAAAATATATTTAAAATAAATAAATAAAATAAATAAATAAATAAATAAAAATCAATGGAAAAATGTCCTTGGGTGAGGATTAAAAAAAAGACATTGAACACCAATTTGTCAAAAACTTTCTATTGACTTTGGTCTGTGATTGAAATGATAAGAAAATAATAAAATTTTATGTTTTGATAAATAATAAATTGCATCCAACAGTTCCAGAGTGTTAATGTGGGAGAAAACACCAGAGATAATTGCAAATCATTTCTTTAAGAAATGCTTCAGCCAAAACCAGTTTGGCTCAGTAGATAGAGAGTTGGCCTGCGGACTGAAGGGTCCCAGGTTCGATTCCGGTCAAGGGCATGTACCTTGGTTGCAGGCACATCCCCAGTGGGAGGTGTGCAGGAGGCAGCTGGTCGATGTTTCTCTCTCATCGATGTTTCTGACTCTCTATCCGTCTCCCTTCCTCTCTGTAAAAAAAATCAATAAAAATATATTTAAAAAAAAAAGAAATGCTTCAGCATCAACACTTTTGATGCACAATGATATTATTATTTAAAAACAACAACAACAAAAACACACACAAAGAGAGATTAACCAAAGAATTTGTATACATATATATATATGCATAGCCCATGGGCACAGGCAATAGCGCTGTGCAGGCCTGCGGTGTGGCAGGAGCCCAGTGGAGTTGGAGCAAAGGGAGGAAATGGAGGACATCTGCAATCCTCTCAGCAATAAAAATAAAAATTGACCTTTTTGCATTTCAAAGTGACAAAATAATCAGGTTTTAAAAATAGTAAGTTTTTGGAATATCTAAACCAATGAATTTTTTCTTATACTTTAATTTTAACATTTAAATACATTTTAAAAATATCTTTACTTATGCTCAGTATAAAAGTATTATAGTTTTGTTTCCTCAGTGATACAAAATATCAAGGTGACAATTAGAATCAGTAAGAATAAGTAACATATTATATTTGGCAAAATTATTCCTCAAAATTTTAGTTATACATATTAATATTTTCAGTTTACATATGAAAAAAATTGAGCCTTAGGGAGTTGGTACCATGTCAAAGGTTATACAAATCATTCTGTGCCTGAGAGTAGCCCAAAGGACTCTTCTCACTGATGCCATCAATGTTTCTGAGGAAAATCCAAGCTATTTTCTAATATTGACTGTAACAAAAAGAAAATGTTTGCTAAGTAGTCTTTATATTCATTCAAATAACTATGGCTCAAGTATCCCTTTTTTTCAGAATCAAATTGATCAAATTTAATATGATCCATCTACTCTATACCACATACAGTGATAATGAACCTCATACATTGTAACATACAGTAGAAAAAAATGGCTTATTTTTGTTTGTCCTAAAATCAAAATTTTGTTCTAGAATCCATGGATTTAGTGAACAAATTTTCTCTTGCTCATTTTATTTATCATTAATTTTAAATTTCAAGTATAGAAATTCTCAGCTTCTGTGTTTTGACAATGAATAATTATTATTAATCTTTTCATTCACAGATATTCACAGAGAATCTCTAAAATGTTGCTTAAGTTTTTCTAGAACCCCTACACCTGCATTTTAATGTTTATATCCACAATAAACTAAGAGAAATCTTTCTAGTATGCTGAATCTTGGTTTGACTTATGGATAATACATATATTTTTGTTGCTCTTAATAACTTAACATTTGTTGTGTCTTAAGCTAATATCTGTAAGAACCAAGTTGCAATGAACCAAACTCCTTCTTCTGAATAAGGAGTGAGATTTAATAGTAAATCATTGCCATAGAATTGTTTTTATTTTTTACCTAATTGTGATCTTTGTCATTTCCAGATGCAATATGCCTCCGCCATATTTTGGCCAGTCAACAATCTGCTTATACTTCCTGTGATTATCTTCATCACCTCCCAGCTGAGACTGCAGGTAACCCAACCCATTTTATTGCTTCTCCATCCAAAAATAGAGGAAAACATTTCAGAGATGAAGCTTGTTTTAGAGTTCTTCTAACACAGCCTCATCTGAGAGTTGTTAAGTGAATCACAAAAATAAAATAATTTGACCAAGGTGTCACAGCTGTTCTATAGCAGGGTTGGTACAAGAACCATGACTCCAGAATCTTGGTTCACTGTGCCATGCTGAATGTTCCAAGTCTATTTATTTCATCTTTCTAATTACACTTATTTAGTTCTGTAACCTCTAACAAAGATTTCTTTCAAAACCATTAAAACTTAGTTATCCTATTTTCTTTATAATTGGACTTTTTTAAAGAAAATGTGCAGATTTACTTTCCTTATATATTTTTTAAATTTTTAAATTTATTTGTTGATTTTAGAAAGGCAGAGGAAAAGAGAGAAAACATGATTTGTTGTTCTACTTATTTATGCATTCATTAGTTGATTCTTGTATGTGCCCTGACCACTGGGAATTGAACCCACAACCTTGGCATAATAGGATGATGCTCTAACCAATTGAGGCACCTGCTGCAGGCCCTTTCCTTATATTTTATAAGTTGATGACTCAGTAAATAAATGAAAGTATTTCAGTACATGATCCTCGGTGCGCTTATTCCAATTTCTGTATTTGACTATGTCTAACGTGGTGACTTAATCCATATGAAGTATAATAAAGAACCTATTTTGGGAGAATGTAGCCAGCCAATAAATGGATTTTCCAGTAGCAAGAACCATTCTATGGAAGAAAACAATACCTGAAGTTAAATAGGGGAAATTTTTCTACTTCAAATTGCACTCAAGAGATAAAAAAGACATAAGGGCATTACATTTTTATTTTTTTAAAACAGGCTGTAAATAATGCAGATAGTGTAATCACCGTCATTTAGCTTCTCACCTGCCCCATTTTTCTATACAAACAAGCTAAGAATCAGTTATAACTGTTTTTGATAATGTTCTATATTCTTATATTTCTGTTAAAAGCCCACCCAAATACACTTAAAAGACTGAACAAAATGTGTCCTCTTTGATGAAAATTAAGAAACCTACACAATTAAGGTGCAAGCAAAGTTTTGTTAAAAGGAAAACCATAGGAATGAACAATTCTGTCAGAATGGAACTTCATTCTAAATAAGTAAATTGCTATGAATCAAATCTCCATCTTACAGAGCAAATACTCAGCTTCCCATCTTTCCTTATTATACCTGTCAAGTGTCAGGCAGGGAATTAGTATGTGAAGAGAAATATTTGATATGGGCAGGTGTTCTGTGAAAGTCTTTGACTGACAAGAATCCTGCTAAAACCTGGACTGAGGAAATTAAACCCTACTGTTTGTTGTCATTTAAATTTGAGGGATGGTGGAAAGCGCCTCACTCTCAGAATATCTCTCCCTTGGCCTGTCAAACTGCCTATAATTTCACCATTAGAAATTCACTCCTTCCAACCAGCTGAGGCTGTGAATGAGCAAAGACACAGAAGAGACAAATCTGTGCACGCATGCTCAGACCTGAGCACCCCTGATACGCCTGAATGCTGGACAGAAGAAAGGTGATCACCACATTGGGAAGGCTTTCAGCTCTGAAATTTGTTCAGTTAGACCAGTGGTTCTCAACCTTCCTAATGACGCGACCCTTTAATACAGTTCCTCATGTTGTGGTGACCCCCAACCATGAAATTATTTTCGTTGCTACTTCATAACTGTAATTTTGCTACTGTTATGAATCATAATGTAAATATCTGATATGCAGAATGTATTTGGGCGACCCCTGTGAAAGGGTCGTTCAACCCTCAAAGGGGTCTCGACCCACAGGTTGAGAACCGCTGAATTAGACCATTTAGAGTAAAATGTTCATCCAATAAATCAAAAGTATACCCATTATTATGACATTACCAAAGGTACCAAAGTGATAGAAGTTCAATCATTTAGTATTAGCATTATTTCAACCTATTCCATTATAGTGTAAAAAGGGTTTTTTTTTTAGAATGCACAATCAGTGATCATTTAAAAAAACATACAGTTTAACTAGGGTTATTAAAAATGAGTGAGTTGCCTTCCAGTGGTCGGCAAACTGCAGCTCGTGAGCCACATGCGGCTCTTTGGCCCCTTGAGTGTGGCTCTTCCTAAGCCTTAGGAGTACCGTAATTAAGTTAATAACAATGTACCTACCTATATAGTTTAAGTTTAAAAAATTTGGCTCTCAAAAGAAATTTCAATCGTTGTACTGTTGATATTTGGTTCTGTTGACTAACGAGTTTGCCGACCACTGCTAGCCTGTTTGGCTCAGTGGATAGAGCGTCGGCCTGTGGACCAAAGGGTCCGGGTTGGATTCTGATCAAGGGCATGTACCCTGGTTGCAGACTACTCCCTGGCCTGGCCCTGGGCCCTGCTTGTGCAGGAGGCAACCAATCGATGTATTTCTCTCACATCGATGTTTCTCTCTGTCTTTCCCTCTCTTTTCCACTCTCTCAAAAAATCAATGGAAAAACATTCTCGGGTGAGGATTAACAACAACAGAAAAAGTGAGTCAAGTATGTTAGTGAGCGTGTTTGTGTGTTTGTGCACATAAGTGAGAGGTGGGAGTAATTTCAGTGTCCAGTTTTAAGGGATACGCTGACTAGACTGTTATCAGCGTATCGTAGTTTATACTCATAGAGAGCCAAGGCATTAATTATTCATAACTTAAGGCTCTTGAGTCACATATAACAGCAGCAACCATACACAACAATTAATAAACAGCCGAAAGCCAATGCCTCCGTCGCTGGAGCTCTGACTCCCGGGATGGGGCCCAGGGCACTGCGAGGCCCGCCCAGGAAAGCAGCTTTAAACGCCCAGCCTAGATCTCAGGAGTGTTTGCACAGGGCCTGGCCTCGCCGTAAGGCGTCCATCTGCCATGTAATTCCAGTCAAATTCTGTGAAGAGGCACGTGCTGAATCGTTGCTTCTTTCTTGAACTCTCCTGACATTTGCTGTTTGCTGGTCATTCTCATTCGCCTGTTCCTGATGCTCTTTGACTCTGATGTGGCTGCAGCATCCAAGCCGGTGACCAGGCACCCACAGTATAAAATGACCATCTCAGCACATTCTTTGTATTTTGCTATTGAGTGGAGGGCAGGGGTGTCCAATATCCAATGAAAGCTCTCTGTCTTTTATTCTTGGGACATGTGTTACACCTGTGTAATGTCATCTGCTTCGAAAATGTCTTCCTTCTTTCTTCACGACCCTTAGAAACTATTGCCTTCGATTACTTTTCATTCAGAGTCCACATTTGCTAAAATGGGAATAAACTCAAAAACCTTTAAAGAGAGTGGGAGAGAGACTCATCATGGATGCGTTTTGTCAACCATCCTAGTATTTCTTCTCCTTCCGTTCAGGGGGTAGCCTCTTCAAATACACGCTTTGCTTTTGACAGCTCTGCAGTGATTGGGTGCAACAGGAAATAGTGCCTGACATATAAAATCCACTGACTCAACTAGGCAATATTTATTTTATAGCCAACATAAATAAAAATAAAATATTTCCTTGAACATTTTGTTCACACACTGCCTGGTTGCACTGCCAGCAATTTCTTAGATCCTTTCATTAGAAAACTTTTGCTTTCCACTCTACCATAAGTCATCTGCGATCTGACTCCGATTGGACTGTCTTTTGTTAAATAATAAAACATAGGTATTGCTTGGGAATGTATTTTGCATATATTGAAGATAATACTAGTATAATCAAGATATAATGAGTACATTTTGATGCAAAACCTACTAGATTCTCTTATAAGATAAAGCCTTTCAAGGGAAAAGGAAATTTCCTGACCTAATTACCAATTATTCCCTGGGCCTTGCTGTGATGGAACTAAGTAGCTACCACTGTTCAATGATCTGGACTTTTGGGTGATTATGATAACCACAACCTTGCTGAATTCAAATCCCAATTATTAGAGTTGGACCAAAGTAATTCAGGAAACTAAAAAAGTCTGAGAAATCATCACTTGCAGTAGATTTTACAGCCTCAGTCGAGTCAAGAGCAGCCTGGTTATCACCATTGCATGAAACCTGATTGGGACACTGAGAGAGGGAAAGCTGGGAAGTCTCTGTTGCTTGGGAACATTTACAAGTATGGTAAAAGCTTTCCTGAAGTGGCAGGAAATCACTAGGCATGAATGGAACGAGGCAATACTGCAAGAAAAGGCCACAGAGGAGGGGTAGAAATTAAGTGATATAGGGATATCCTGATGAGGCCATTTCTATTGAACTTAATTGAATATCTCTCATAATTTGGCAACACTAAAGAAATTCATTTAATCTACTCATTTAATATGGATTTGGGTTATTTAGAAGCAGCTTTCAATTCTTGTACTGTGAAACCCTTAAAGTATTTTTAAGAACTAAATAACCCTTACAAGTTTTTAAGTTGACATCTAAAAGCTTTTCATAATTTAATTGTGGCATATGATATAATTTATGTGTATTATAAATATGGACATTCTAAATTCACACTATTGTATTACCTTTTAAATGTATACAACTGAGTATAAAACCATAGCATTTGATATACACCTCAGTCCATTAAAATTAAATTATAGTCAGAGATTATATTATAGTCAAAATTTATAATTCCCAACTTATTGAATTCATGATATATAAAAAAAACTGGGACAATTAAAAAAGATGTAATAGGAATACTAGTAGGAGAAGAAGGAAAATAAAGGAACAGAGGAAATATTTAAAACAATAATTGAGAATTTTCTCAAGTTAATGTCAGACACCAAACCACAGATCCAGGAAGTTCAGAGAGACCTAGCAGTATAAAAGCAAAAATAAAATAAAAAAAGTTTTCTCGCCGAAACCGGTTTGGCTCAGTGGATAGAGCGTCGGCCTGTGGACTGAAAGGTCCCAGGTTCGATTCTGGTCAAGGACATGTACCTGGGTTGCGGGCACATCCACAGTAGGAGATGTGCAGGAGGCAGCTGATCGATGTTTCTCTCTCATCGATGTTTCTGGCTCTCTATCTCTCTCCCTTCCTCTCTGTAAAAAATCAATAAAATATATTTAAAAAAAAAAGTTTTCTCAGAAAATCAAAAAAAAAGAAAAGATTCTGAAAGAACTCAGAGGAGTTGGTAAAACACTTTACTAATAGAAGAACAAAGATAAGAAGATAAGAATAACATCCAACTTCTCAGAAACCACACAGGCAATAAATGAGTGGAATAAAATTTTTACTTTATTTATTTTATTAAAATTTATTTTATAAAAATTTTATTTCAGAGAAATAAATCCCACCAATTCCACCAACCTCTGTACCCTGTGAAATTATCACTCAAAAATTTAGGAGAATTAAAGACTTTCTCAGTGAAAAAAAAGTTTAATTGAGAAAGTTTTTGCCAGTAGATCTTTCTTGCAAAAATGTTAAAAGAAGTTTTTTAGAGACTAAAAATAATATACACCAAAAACTTGGATCTATATAAAGAGCTTCAAAGAAGGAGTAAAGGTAAAATAAAAACATTTTTTCTTATTTGACATTGATCTAACAGAAATGCTTTGTTCAAAATAATATCAACAATGTATTCAATTACATATACTTCTATATATATCTAATCTAATAAAAGAAAAACATGCAAATTGACCGCACCTCTGTTATGCCCAAGCCACGCCCACCAGCCAATCAGAGTGACTATATGCAAATTAACCCAACCAAGATGGTGGCCAGCAGCCACGGAGCTGAAGCAAGCAGGAGGCTTGGTTGCCCCACCCTGATCCGGGACACCCTTCAGGTCAAACCAGCCGGCCCCCACCCATGCACCAGGCCTCTATCCTATATAATAAAAGGGTAATATGCAAATTGACCCTAACAGCAGAACTACTGGGAATCACTGGTCACTATGACACACACTGACCACCAGGGGGCAGATGCTCAATGCAGGAGCTGGCCCCTGGTGGTCAGTGCGCTCCCATAGGGGGAGCTCTGCTCAGCCACAAGCCAGGCTGACGGCTGCCAGTACAGTGGTGGTGGTGGGAGCCTCTCCCGCCTCCTCAGCAGTGCTAAGGATGTCCGACTGCAGCTTAGGCCTGCTCCCCGCTGGCAAGTGGTCATCCCCCGAAGGGTCCCAGACTGCGAGAGGGCACAGGCCGGGCTGAGGGAACCCCCCTGAGTGCACAAATTTTTGTGCACCGGGCCTTTAGTAATATACATATTTATATATAGGGAAAATCAATGACAGCAGTGATACAAGGGACAGGAGGAAAAAGTTAATCCAATTATATCAGTAACTAGAGGCCTAATGCACAAAAATCAAGCAAGAGCCTTGGCTTTGGCTCCTTCCCGCTGCTACAGTGGCTGTGGACCTCTGCCGCTGTGGCTTTGTCCAGAAGGAAGGATGTCCGGAAGGACGTCCAGTCTAATTAGCATATTATGCTTTTATTATTATAGATCACTTTGAATGTCAATGGTCTAAATGCACCAATTATAAGACAGAGGTTCTCAGAGTGGAATAAAATACAGCCCATCCACTGGGATGCCTCAGAGATAATGTGGGTTTGGTTGCAGACCACCACAAGAAAGTGAACATAGCAATAGAGCAAGTCACACAAGTTTTTGGTTTCCTATTGCATATAAAAGTTATATTGATACTATACTGTAGTCTCTGAATTGAGCAATAAGTAGCATTCTATCTAAAAATAACATACATACTTTTAAAAATATTTTATTGACTTTTAGAGAAAGAAGAAGGGTGGGAGATAGAGATATAGAAATATTGATGAGAGAGACATCAATTGGCTGCCTCCTGCATGCCCCCTACCAGGGATTGAGCTCCCAACCCAGGCATGTGCCCTGACCAGGAATTGAACTAGTGACCTCTTGGTTCATGGGTTGACAGCTCAACCACTGAGCAACACTGGCCTGGCTCAATGTGCATACTTTAATTTAAAAAATACTATTGCTAAAAATTATAACTGTCATTTGATCCTCCAGCAAGTTGTAATCTTTTTGCTGGTGAAGGGTTGTACTTTCAATTTGTAAAAAAGCACAAGTGCAATAAAATGAGATATGCCTATATATTTTGCTTAAGAGAAAACCACTTTACATATAAAGACACATATAAATGAAAAGTAAATAGATAGATGAAAATAATCTGAACACTAAGCAGGAATAGTTACATTAATTTCAGAGAGAGCAGACTTCAAAACAAGGACAGTTATCAGGGATAAAGAAAAGCATCGCATAACATCAATGGGTTAATTCTCTAAGAAGACATAAATGATCCTTAATGTGTATAAACCTAACAGTATAAAATTAAACTATATTATGCAAAAACATATAGAAACTATAAAGAAAATAGGTGAATCCACTATTACAGCTGGATAATTCACCCCCCCACCCCCCATTCAGAAATGAATAGATTCAGTAGTCAGAAAATCAGTAATGGTCTAACCCAGCCGTGGGCAAACTACGGCCCGCGGGCCGGATCCGGCCCATTTGAAATGAATAAAACTAAAAAAAAAAAGACCGTACCCTTTTATGTAATGATGTTTACTTTGAATTTATATTAGTTCACACAAACATTCCATCCATGCTTTTGTTCCGGCCCTCCGGTCCAGTTTAAGAACCCATTGTGGCCCTCGAGTCAAAAAGTTTGCCCACCCCTGTTCTAACCCATAATTAAACCCATAGACAACATCAATCAACTAGATATAATGGATATCTATATACTTATTTATCTAACCATAGCAGAACACACATTTTTCTTTAGCTTTCATGGTACACAACAAAATAGACTTCATTCTGGGAAACAGAAAAAACAGGACTTACCAAACTTTTTTAATTAAAAATTATCCAATCTGTTCTTAGACCACAATGGAATTAAAAAAGAAAACAATAACAGAAATATAACTGGAAAATCTCCAAGTATGTGAGGATTAAACAACACACTTCTAAATAATACCTGGGTCAAATAAGTAATCTCAAGAAAAAAAATTAAAAAATATTTTGAACTAAATGAAAATAAAACAAAATTTATCCAAATTTGTGGAATATAGTGAATGCAGGGGAATTTATAGGATTAAATAAATGCATATGTTATAAAAGAAGAAAGATCTAAAATTAACAATGTAAGTTTCTCATAAGGAAACAAAAGAAAAGAAGTACAAGTTAAATCTAAAATAAACAGGAGAAAAGATAATAAGAAATTGAAATCAGAAAGCAATAGAAAAAAATCAATAAAACTAAAAGCTGCTTCTTTGGAAAGTTCAGTAAAAAGTATAAGCTTCTAGCCTTGCTAATTAAGTAAAGAAGAGAGACAATACAAACTATTATCAGGAATGAAAGAATAGATATTACTACAGATTCCAGGGACATTAAAACAAAATAGTAAAGGTATATTATGAACAACTCTATGCCCACAAATTTGACAACCTACATGAAATGGATCAATTCCTTGAAAGAAACACTCTCCAAAACTCATGAAAGAAGTAATAAATAATCTGAATAGGTCTATATCTATTAAGAAATTGAATCAATAAACAATAACCTTCCAAAACAAAGAGCACCAGGCCCATAGGGTTTCACTGGTAAATTCTACCAAACATTTAAGAAAGGAATTATACCAATTTTCTATAATCTCTTTTGAAGAATAGAAGCAGAAGAAATACATTCTAATTCATCCTATAATGCCAGCATTACCCCAATATGAAAACCAGACAAAGAAATGATAATAAAGAAAAAAACAAAACACCTAGACCTATATCTCTCATGAGCATAGATTTAAAAATTCTCAGTAAAATACTAGAAAATTTAATTTAACAAAAATAAAATAAAAATAATTACTCATCATGACCAAATGGGATTTATCTCACATATGCAAGGCAGGTTCAACATTCAAAAATCAATGAACATAATCCATCACATAAACAAGTTTAAAAGAAATAACATGATCTATCAATAAATGCTGAAATCCAGCAACCCTTCATGATAAAACTTGGAATAGAAGGAAACTTCCTCAACTTGTTAATGAATATCTACAAAATAACCTACAGCTAGCATCATACTTAATAGTGAGAAAGTAGGATCAGGTACAAGGTAAGGATATCTCCTCTTACTACTTATCTATACTAATAAAAGCCTAGGTGGCCTTTGTGCACAAGATGGCCACCAAAGATGGCCGCAGACACTGCGGAGGCGGGGCCCGGCGACCGTTCCATGCGATGAGGCCTGGTGGTCCCACAGCTCCGTGTGGTGCAGAGGAGGCTGGTCCCAGGGTCTTTGCTGCCTCATTTGGAGGAGGTGGGTCCCAGTGGAGGAGGCGGGTCACAGCAGTGGAGGGCAGTTGTGGGCGATCGGCCAGCAGGGAAGCAGTTAGGCTTCAATCGGGCTAGCAGGGGAACTGTTAGGGGGTGATCAGGCTGGCAGGCAGAAGAGGTTAGGGGCAAACTGACAGCCAGACATCCCCCAAGGGGTCCCAGATTGGAGAGGGTGCAGGCTGGGCTGAGGGACACCCCCTCCCATGCACAAATTTTGTGCACCAGGCCACTAGTTTTAAAATAATCTCGTAAGTCCTAGCTATTTCAATAAAGCAATAAAATAAAATAAATAGTATACAGATTGAAAAGGAAACATGAAACTATCTTTGTTCACAGATGAGATGATAATTTATGTAGAAAATCTGAAAAAATTGACAAAAAATCTTCTAGAACTACCAAATGATTATAGCAAGGCTGAAAGAATATGTTAATATTAAAAAATCAACTGTGTTCCTATATATTAGCAATGAACAAGTGGAATTTGAAATTGAAAAGAATTATGATGTATGACCTAGTGAGATATTATCCTAGTTATCCAACGTTCTAAAATCAATATAATTCATCCTGGCTGCTCTGGCTCCATTGATTGGAGTGTCATCCTGTGTACTGAAGGGTCATGGGTTTGATTCCAGTGGGGGCCCATGCCTGGGTTAAGGGTTTGGTCTGGTTGGGGTGTGTAGGAGAAATATGTTTCTCTCATCTCTCTCTCTCTCTCTCTCTCTCTCTCTCTCTCTCTCTCTCCCTCTCTCTCTCCTCAAAATGTAACTTCATGTGAGAATAAAAAATTAAAACATAATTCATCATATCAACAAGCTAAAGATGAAAAACTGGATAACCATTGATGTGCAGTGTTTTTAAGACATACAACATATATTTGTAATACAAATGCTCAATCAATTAGAAATAGAGAGAAATGACTTCAACATAATTTACACTTAATAGTAAAAGACTGGATGTGTTTTCATAAGACTGAGAACAAGGGAACATGTTCACTCTCACCATCCTAATTCAGTATACTGCTGGAAGTTCTACTCAGTGCAATAAGGCAATAAAAAGTTATAAAAGTATAGATTAAAAACCAAGACATAAAATTGTTACTATTTGCAGATGACAAATAATAATTCTCTACACAGAAAATTCCAAGGAACCTATATAAAAAAAAAATCCCAAACTTCTAAAACTGATGAGAGAATTCAGCTAGGTCAAAGAATATCCAATCTACTAGCAAAACCAGTTGTATGTCCAAATACTAAATATATATATATATATATATATATATATATATATATATATATATATTAAAAGGCCTGTGGTTGTGATGCCGTAACAGCATCATGACCAAACGAGCAGTGGCTCTTGTGGTGGGCGGGGCTGGGTGCAAGCTACTTGCAGAGCAGAGCTACTAGCAATGGAGAGCTACCAGTGGTGGAGGGCAGGGCGCAAGCTACTAGCACCGGAGAGTTACAGGCAATGGAGAGCTATTAGTGGTGGAGAGCTATGAGTGGCACAGGGCAGGGTGCAAGCTACAAGTGGCAATGGGTGGGGCAGGAGCTACTAGTGACAGAGAGCTACCCGCAGTGGAGAGCTATTAGTGGTGGAGAACTATGAGCAGCGGAGGGCAGGGCGGAGCTAAGAGAGCTATGGGTGGGGCGGCCAGCTGAGGCAAGCAGAAGCAAGCTACTCATGCACGATTTTGTGCACGCTGGGCCTCTAGTACACATAGATAACTATAAAATTACTTAGGTAATTTATTTTCAAATCCATGGCATGATTGTTCATGAAAATGTAATTTCACAAGATAAAAAATGTAAAATCATGGAAATCAATTTCACAATTGGAGTCAAACTTATTAATATTTTTTAGTTTCAAGACTATTTTTATATTGACCCTGAAAACATGTAGTCTATGTAATAAAACATGCAAAATAGTATTGTTATCTCTACTTGGTTTCATAAATGAAGGCTAAAAAAATTAGTTTCAATGAATGTTTCTTCTTGGAATAGCAACAACTGAGTAATTTTAGTGATAATGTTATAAAGAAAAAGAAAAATGTTGTTCAAGTAATATGATGAGGAAAGTCAGAGTGAATTACTAACTATTGCAAAAATATATCCAATAATTATTTAATGAGAATCTATGATAGCACTGTAATTGAGAGTGTGGCTTCTGGGATGTGGCTGGATTCATATCTCAACTCACCACTTATTAGCTGTGTGACCCTGTACAAGTGCATGACTATTCTGTCATGCCTTAGCTTATTTCTTGTAAGATAGGAATAATGTAGTGCCTCTTGCCTGATTGGGTTGTCATGAGGATCGTGTAACATAATCTGCACTTTAAAAAATTAGAATAGTTTCTGACAAATAGTAGACTCAATAAGTGGTAGTTGTTATGACAGACCATTGTTTGCCAACAAAGTAAGACAACATAAAGAAGAGAAAGGTGAAACTTTTAAGAGACAATGCACAAAATATTGGAGAGGCAGGCATATAAATAGCTCCACCAAAAATAAAAAAGTGCTGGGAAATGATTTAGAAGGAGTTAATTACAATGGGATTATTAAGGCAGATTTTAAAGAACATAATTTTAGCTAAAACTTGAAATTTAAATAGGATTTTAATGGTTTACGGAAGAAGGAGGAGTGGGGATTAAAAAACAAACACCTTTCCAATATAAAATGGGCCTAATGACATAGGGACATCTCAGTGAATGGTGGTCTTGGGGGAAAATATAAGTAATGTGGTGAGTGAAGTTTAAGGACTGTGAACAGATACATTGAAAATTGAAACTGAAATGTGAGATTGAGAAGACTTTGTTTTGAATATTCCACTACGGAATTTTGTTAGTTGTGATCAAAACGTGTATCAAGTGTTCACCAAAGATTTGTGTCCCCGTTCTATATGACAGGTTTGATTCGGGGAGGCAGTTACCAAGGCAGAAGCTCGATATTTTTGCTTGATTTGCATTAAAGTGGGGTCATATGATTAATTCTTAACAACGGAATTTAAGTGGAAGTGATACGTGTCATGTCACTTAACAGCATGTTTCACAACAAATCTGCTTTCTCCACTATGTCCTTCCCCGTTCTTAGCCTGGAATGGAAGAGCTTTGAAGTTCTAGCAGATGAGGGTGCCAAAAGGTGAAGATGGAGGAGCCTGTGTGTGTGTGTGTGTGTGTGTGTGTGTGTGTGTGTTTAATAGCAGCTAGTGTTATCTTACCTAATAAAAAAAGTAATTTCAACTTTATTCTTATCATTCACTCTTATCATTCACTGAATATTTTAGGAGTAGTAGAAGTGTAGTAGAAGAAAGCTGGTTCTGATTTTAGGAGAGAGGGAAGGGAGGGGCGGGAGCAAGGGGAAGGTGGCAAAGTGGGGAAATCATGACATTTGTAGTAGTATAAACAATAAAAATAAAATTAAAAAATAAGTGTTTTGTTTTAGTTCAGAATTAGACAGGAATTAAAAGGATATTTGAAATGTATAGCATTGAAATGATCTAACTAATACAACTTTCTTATAATGATAAACAATTATAAATCTTACATGTGGCTATGCATATTTTCTGCTGTTTTTCTTTAAAATGATTGCCAAAAGTATGTTTTGTGATTCCTATCCAATGTCAGGTAGTATTTTAGAATATAATCTAGTACTTACCATTTCTCTTTACAAGCCCTTCCTCATTCTATACAGCACCTTTGATATCTCCACCTGTGATAGTTCATCTAAGGCAGAACAGCATGGTCTCCGCATTAAATAGCGTCAGGCACTACACAGGTCTGTACGCTATTGTTTCTGCGGGTGCATATTCTGTGTCCACATCTGATTTGCATAGCATCTGCTGTCACTTTGTGCTTTCTCTGTAGTTTTCCCGCATTCTTGACAGCTGCTTCTATAGCACTTTGCCATTGGATTGGCTGTGATGAGGAGAAGATGTGACATGTTCAGATTCTGATGACACAGCAAACTGCAAATTACCCATTGGCAAAATGAAGTCTATTGCTGGCGAATAGTCTCTGGAATTCCGTAATAGGCAATCTGGGCATTGCTGTGCTCCGGCACAGCAGATGCTGTTGTGTATAACAGTTCCATTTTCTAGTAGTCAGAGTGGTAATCAGCCATAGCAAGGTATTCATGACTGCCCACTGTAAACAAACACATCCTTCCCTTGCTCCAAGCAGCTCTGGTGACTTCGTGAGCATAACAGTGTGATTTGGATTATTGACTGAGCTAGTGTCATCATCTTTATAAATTTTAGATTTATAATTCTCTAAAATTTTATTAATTGATTATTATGGAGATGTTTTAGCTTTGGCTGCACATTCAATGAGACAAACCACTTTTGAGAGAATAAAATTATCAGTGTTAATGAAATAACCTGTATTTTAAACTGTATAATTTTACTGTTGAGATGTAATGTAACTGCAATTTATGTGAAAGGCTAGAGCAATCAAGATGGGATATGAGAAATCTGTCCTTCTTACACCCAGTGTGAAAGCTTTAAAGGCTCGATAGAAATAAATTTATAGATGTTTTAAATCCAAAGGGATACATTTTGTTATGTACTTTTAAATATCAGTGGTATTCTTTTTTAATTAATTAACTTATTTTAATGTATTTTTATTGATTTCAGAGAGGAAGGAAGAGTGAGAGAGAGATAGAAACATCAATAATGAGAGAGAATCACCCATCGGCTGCCTCCTACACACCCCCACTGGGGATCAAGCCCGCAACCCAGGCATGTGCCCTTGACCAAAATCGAATCTGGGACCCTTCAGTCCGCAGGCCAACACTCTAGCCACCAAGCCAAACGAGCTAAGGCAGTGGTAAACTTCTTGAAGAAAGTTGTCCACCATACCATTTTAGATAAGTATATAATATAAAACATAAATAGAATATTGATTTTATATAAAAATGAATTATACAAAAATATTCTCTTTTATACAATGACATATTCTGACCCTAGACAATATTCCATTACTCAGCTAAAAAGCATATCTATATATATAAAAGTCTAAGCAACCAGAACCGGAACAACTGGAATGACCAGTTGCTATGATGCGCACTGACCACCAGGGGGTAGATGCTCAATGCAGGAGCTGCCTCATGATGGTCAGTGCAGTCCTACAGCCAACCTTTCCCAGACAGCCAACCTCTCGCGGTCCCTCCCCCGGCTGGCAGGCCCCAATCGCCTGATTAGGGCTGGCTCCCGGGCTGGGATTGGGAACTGGGGGTGGGTGGTGGCAGATGTGGTCCATTTCCCAGGGGGCCGAGGGCTGGCTCTGTTTTCAGGGACAGCGGCCTACCTCCCATACCCTGTCCCTCCCCCTGGCCAGCAGGCCCTGATTGGCAGTGAGGGAGGGTGGGGAGGGAGGCGGGGAATCATGCAGTACTGGGGTGCTGACGATGATGGTGGCGGCGGCAGCAGCCAGTGTCTGTTCCTTCCATGCCCAGCCCAGGTGACTGCCACCTCCTCTCTGGCCCAGCCCTGATTGGCCTGGCTCCAATTGGCCTTGATCACTGGCCAGGCCTAGGGACCCCACCCACGTACGAATTTCGTGTACCGGGCCTCTAACATATATATATATATATATATATATATATATATATATATATATATATATATCTCCCAAGTTACAGTCTTCTTCTACACTAAAACCTTCTTTAAAATTAATATAAATGGAAATAAAATCTAAAAGGGTGAGATTCACACCATCAACTGAATTTTGTGTTTACATAATATAAGAGTTTACAATGTAAAGGACTAGTTTGATTCAGTGACTTTAGAAATGTCCTGCTCTCAATTTATGCAAATACCATGGATGACATTTTTTTCCACAATAAGTAGCTAATTTAACAATTTATCTTATTGTTCATACTGATTTATTCTGTTTTAAGGTATATACAGAGTGATTTACTCCCTTTTTAGAACTTCTGGCACATAAAATGCCAATCTAAATTTTGGCAATCTAAATTTGGACTACAATAGTATAAATATTAATTAAAATTAACAAAATAAACTTGCAAAATCAATCACTTGTGTTGTTGTTTACTATGTGTGCAAAGAAAATTGTGCATATATGGTATGGAGTGCTTACTAGTAGGTTGGCTAGACAGGAATAAGTATACCTTTGAAAATAAAAATGAGTCAAAAAGCATAAAGATAATCCCCAGAATTAAGTTTCAAAATTTAATATAAGCTCCAAATAAAGTAAAAAGAAAAAATAAATTGCATTTTTCTTTAGCAAAACACATAACTCCTAGTCCATAGATTTCAAAGCTATCAGAAAAATGATTTTGTTTTTTGTGTGCTTTCTTATTGTTATATATACCCTCACTGATTAGATTTCTGGCTGTGTTTGGGACAGTGAATTTAGTGAATAAATGACTCAATCAAAGTGATATATCAGTCAATGATAATTACTCCAGAAACACCCAGGTGAGTCTTTGTCGATTAATCCATATTAGATAAAAAGTATTACAGCTAACTCTCTGGGTGTCTTAGAAGCACTCAGGACTGAATCTTAGAGCTTTAGAACAAGAGGAAGAAGAGAGTAAAAGGAGATGGTTCCTTGTGTTTGTAGCCAACACATATAGTTACAGGATTATGGTGGGTTAGGGGAAATTGTATATTAGGAAAAACTTAAAAGATAATGGAAATTTATACAACTTGGCTTCAAGGTCTATTAATAAGATAAAAAGTTTAATTACTGAAATGACTTTAGTCAAATATCTATGTTACTTATCCTACTTTGGTAAAAGACTAAAATCAAAATATAACAAATAGAATAAATAAGATAAATCAATAGAAATTATTAATTACAATATTTTACAATTTTAGGGCTCTTGAAACTAATTAAAACCATTATTTTTAAATCTAAAACAATTTAATTTTAAAAACATGTTAGAAGTATTGTCATCTATGAGATTATCTTCTAGGCTCAATGAGGGTACAGGTAGTTAACTGCTTTTGATAAAATAAAAACAAAAAGGAAGTGAACAACAATTGAGAGTCTTTTAGTCTGCTTTAAAAACGAAAACAGTTGTCACTTTGGACATTCAAAAATGGCAGTGCTATGTAACCTACCGCTACACATCTGGCTTTTTAAAAAATGTCCCCTGATAATGAAGGAAATATTTCTATAAGTGCTAAAATATTTTTTTTAAAAGTTGTAAAGAGGTAAGTTATAGTCATACTTATTCAAATTATAGCACCCCAATTCCAGCTGAGAGAAGTTGAAGGTGATTATAATAGAAATTTGCTTTGAATTGCAGGGCAGTTCATTAAGTTGTAGAGTTGTGTATTTTAATTGTCAATTAAATTGCATTTAAAATTGTGAGTTTTTAAATCTATGAAGTTAGAAAATATAAAAGTGTGGCTTTAACTTCTCTATAGAAGACATATAGGTGACCAATAGACATATGAAAAAATGATAAATGTCAACAATCATCAGAGACATTAAAACCACAATGAAATATTATCTCCCACCTGTAAGAATGGCTACCATCAATAAATCAACAAACGTATTGTGGAGGATGTGGAATAAAGGGAACCTTTGTTCACTATTGATCAGAATGCAGACTGGTGCAGCCACTGTGGAAAACAGTATGAAATTTCTTCAAAGAATTAAAAATGAAACGCCATTTGATTCAGTGATCCTACTTCTAGGAATATATTTTATGAAACCCAAAACACCAATCAGAAATAATATATGCAACCCTGGAAACAACCCAAGTGCCCATCAGTGGATGAGTGGATAAAAAAAGCTGTGGTACATTTACACAATGGAATACTACTTCATTATAAAAAGGAGGAAAATCTTACCCTTTGCAATATAGTACACTAAGTGAAATAAGCCAGTCAGAGAGAGACATGTACCATGTAATTTCACTCATATGTGGAATCTAATGAACAAAATGAATTAATAGGCAAAATAGTGGCAGACTTATAGATAGAGAGCAGGCTGACAGCGGTCAAAGAGGGGGGTTGTGGAGGGGGTGGAGGGATTGAGCATAAAAGAAAAAGACAAAAAAACTCATGGACTAACAGGGGTCCTCAAACTTTTTAAACAGGGGGGCAGTTCACTGTCCCTCAGACCGTTGGAGGGCCGGACTATAGTTTAAAAAAAAACTAGTCGGCTGCTAAGCAACAGGCAGCGGTGGCAAAAACACCCAGCGGGCCGGATAAATGTTTTCGGCGGGCCACATGTGGCCCGCGGGCCGTAGTTTGAGGACCCCTGGGTCACTAGAACAACAGTGGGGAGATTGCTGGGTGGGGGAGAGTGTGGAGGAAGGTATAGGAGGGTATAGGTGGAATAAATGGTGATGAAAAGAGACTTAACTTGGGGTGGTGAACACACAATACAGTGTACAGATGACTTGTGGAATTGTGCACTTGAAACTGTGTAACTTTGTTCATCAGTGTCATTGTAATAAATTCAATTAAAAGGGGCAGGGGAAAAGCATAGGTTTAGAATTCTTTCTACAACATATTACCTGTGTGAGTTTCAATGAGTAAATTAGACTTCTAAACCATAATTTCTCAATGCTAAAGGAATAATTATAAAACTTGAATTTTAGGGCTTTTCAGTAAATAAACTCTTAATACACGTAAAACATGCAGCATAGTACTGATATATAAATATATTAAAAAGCCATAACCTATTATTATTAATAGTATCAAAAGTGAATTTATCTATGTCTAGATTAAGGTAAAATATGCAGCTGTATTATATCATTTTCTAATGTTGAGTTTTCAGACAAATAAAAATAGGCCTTTTTATATTTTGTTTATATAACTGATGTTTATAACTTAATTTCATTCTTACCATCAATTTTAAAATTCAACTATACTTCTCAAATTATAACTGCTCTTGCAATTTCTTGAAAGCATTATTCCACTGAGTCTATTATGTGATAGATTAACCATTCTAACCTAATGAGCAAATCTTCTATTCCTTAACTGACAGAAACATTCAACAAGACAGAGCTCATGAAGGAAACTCTCCTTAGATTGGCATGACTCCACTAATCTCTCCACTTATTCAAAGATTTTAAAAAACTTGTTATGAATTTAGGTAACCTCACTATTATCCAATATTTGACATAAGCATAGCTCATGAGATATTTTGCCTTGTAAATTGCAAAAATCATTCTCTACATTCCACTCATCATGCAGCATTGTGAAACAGCTACTTCTGCATGGCTTATTCTCATTGAATCCTAGTGTTGATCCTTCTATTTTCATATATAGATATAATTACATTTATTTGTTTAACAAATATTTATTGAATAACAGCTATACTGTGCATTTTACTTAGTGATTCAATGGGGAAAAATGTTTGTGAACAAGAAAAAAAGAGCTTCCCCTCTAGAGTTGTGAGTCTAGTAAGGGTTATGGGCAAAAAGACATTGTAATGTAATTAATTCAATTATGAATCAAATTATGATGGTATATAACCCAGATTATGTGTGAGAAGAGAGATGAGTCAGTGAATATTTCCTAGAAAAATTAAATATTTAAGACAAGACTTGAAGGAAAGCTAGAATTTAGCTTCATTGAGGAGGAAGAATGTTTAGCACAAAGAAAATAACATTTACAAAAATCAAATCAAAGAAAATATGTAACCAGAATGAATAGGTTGCTATCACTGGAGTGAAGAGAATAATATATACAAGAGGCCCAGCGCACAGTCTCTAGGCCTGGCCTGCAATCAGAGCCATCTTCCCAGGCTTCTGGCAGCTGGCCCCACCACCCACCGCCACCCACCCCCGGTTCCCCATTTGCCATCAGGTGATTGGAGCCTGCTAACCAGGGGGAGGGACCAAGAGGTGATCAGTGTGCCTCATAGTGACTGGTCAAGCGGTCGTTCTGGTCATTCTGCCGTTAGGGTCAATTTGCATATTAGCCTTTTATTATATAGGATATGGGGGCAAAATGAGGCTGAAATGGTGAACCAGCTGCAGGACACTGCAGCTCTTCCATCTATAACTGTTGTAATCAACTTTCCTCTACCCACCTTTTCTGAGTGCTAAAAAAAGATATAGAGAATTTCATGCTATAAGCACATTTTAAAATTTAATTATTTTTCAATTTTTATTAATGATTGACTTGTGATCATCACAAGCTCAGTATATTGTAATATAAACCATTAATTTATTTTTCATTTGTTTATTCATGTATCACATTTATATATATAAAAGCCTAAGGGACCGTTAGGACTGAACAACTGGAATGAACAGTCGACCAATCGCTATGACATGCACTGACCACCAGGGGGCAGACGCTTAATGCAGGAGCTGCCTGCTGGTGGTCAGTGCACTCCCACAGCGAGAGCGCCGCTCAGCTAACAGACCCATCCCTGCGGCCCACCAGCCCGGCAGTAGCCACTCACTCCCTCAGTAGACCTGCAGGTCCAATCTCCAGAGAACGGTCCAGACACTGATGAACCAGCGCCACTGGCATGATCCCGATAGTGCCGCTGGCCTCCTGGAAGTTGGCCTTGGGCACCATGGCCACTTCCCCTCCCTAGACACTCGCAAGGAAGAAAGGATATAAAAGCATCCACCAGGTGGCTCCCGACAACCAGTGCGAATGTCAGAGGGACAGATCCAGATCCCAGGACAGCAAGGGTACCCACTGCCTACCCAGAGGGCCAGGATGTGATCTCCCACCCCCCTGGGGACCCTACTATGCATGAGTTTGTGCACCAGGCCTCTAGTATGGCTGAATTATGTCTCCCAAATCCATTCGTTGAAGCCCTAATCCCCAGTACCTCAAATGTAACTGTTTCTGGAGACAGGCCCTTAAAGAGCTGGTTAAGTTAAAATAAGGCCTTCAGGGTAGGACCTAATTCAATCAGACTCTCGTTTATATGAGAAGAGAATAGCAGGACCCACAGAAAGACACAGGGATGCAGCACACAAAAGAAAGACCATCTGAGAACACAATGAGAAGGTGACCATCTGCAACCAGAGAGAGGCTTCAAAAGAAAACAAACCTGCCAACACTGATCTTGATTCTAACCTTCAGAACTGTGAGAAAATAAAATTCTGTTACCTAAGCCACACAAGTCTCTGGTATTTTATTATGGCAACTAATACAATGTGAGTGTGTGAGTGTGTGAGTGTGTGAGTGTGTGAGTGTGTGTGTGTTTATATATTTAACTATGTTCTTTTTCCTGCACTGTTCTGTTGATTAAGGCTATAAAGAAAAGAAACACTATTTCCTAAATTCTGAGAATTTAAGAATTGATGGAGAGATGATACTAGTGAAACAAAAATTACAAAAAGGATGCTATATGGCAACTGTCAGAATATTACCTCAACACAATATGCAGAAAGTCTTGGAAATGGTAATGGTTAGGCAAAATCTTGAATGAAAAACTGGATTTAGCAAAAGTCCTGGTTCTTGGTAAGAAGATGGCCTTGGCTTTCTGGCTGGTTAAAGAGATGTGAGGGAGCATGGCAGATCTTACGATTGACAGTAGCCTCCTGCTGCTCACATGTGTGTGTGTGTGTGTGTGTGTGTGTGTGTGTGTGTAGGCGTGGCAGGCACTCCTTCAATGATCTTGAAGAAGTGAGCTCTTATTACCTTTTCTCTTATCTACAGCTTCATTTCCATGATGTTACCTTTTATAATTTTCATTATGCTGATTGTTTTCCTTTGCGAAAGAAAGGAAACGAATTAGCAAGTAACAAATCTTGTCCGGCTCTGTTAACAGTTTGCTTTAGGCGACCTCTCCCACACAGTGGTTCTAACACTTTTTGGTCCACATTCTTAATTCTAAAAGCATATTTTAGAATATGGCAGTTTTAAAATATGGCAAATGTTCAGGCTTCTGCCTACCATGCTGAGGTTCTTCCTCTCACCTTTTATTTTAATGTTTTCAGTTAATGATTAATGCCTACACCAGCTGTTAGATGCTCTCAGTACACACAGCAGCACGAAAACACTTACAGCACTTAGTCATAACACTGCGGGCTATTTACTTACCTTTCTTCTTTCCCCCATAATGTTTATCTTTTGAATCAGTTCCTTCAGGCCCAGTTTTTAGCTTTTTCCCTCTTGGGTCAATTGTTCTTAAGCTTAATGTTTATCAAAATCACCTGGAAATTATTGTTAAAAATGCTGATGCTCCTCAAATGTTCTAATTAAAAGTATTTGAAGGAACAGCATATGAAATGAGAAACCTTGCCTTAGTTGTTAACTGATCTGCAGGGTGTTTATTAACAGGGCTCGCCGTAGGTACACTTATTACTTTTAATGTGAACACCATGGCACAACGTTTTATTTCCTGTGTTCTCCAGCCTCCCCCTGTGATCACAGAGTTGCGTGGATCCATTTTCAAACCGATGCCATGAAGAATATTTAATAGAACACTCTTGGATTTCTGCCTTTGTAAATACACAAACACTAACTTCATGTTTACACACCCTGTATGTTACTGTTCATACTTGGCAGTTGGGACAACTTTTGATGGCAAATGTCAAAACAGTAAATCAATTTGCTACATTGAAGTAGTTCAGGGTCCTGTATTAGTCAAGGTTCTCCTGAGAAACAAGCCAATAGGAAATGTGTATCTATGAAGAAAGATTTATTATAAGGAGTGAGCTCACATGGTTACAGAGGCTGGCAAGTCCAGATTTTCAGAGCCAAAGTCCCAGGTTGAGTCTGCGGGCTGCAGGCTGTGGATAACCAGGAAGAGCTAATGTCCCAGTTTCAAGGCTGCCAGGCAGAAGCCTCTCTGAGTAGGGGGAGGGTCCACTTCGGTTGTATTTAGTTCTTCAATTGATTGGGCGAGGCCCACCCACTTGAGGAGTGGGGTAATCTTCTTTACTCAGTCTACCAATTTAAATGTTAATCTCATCCCCAAATGCCATCACAGAAACACCCAACATAATGTTTGACCAAACATCTCCACACGAATGGCCCCATCGGGTTGACAGGTAAAATTCACCATCACAGTTCCCCTGGGTAAAATCCCAAATCCATAAAAGCTGGTGTGAGATTGACTTCTATATGTGGTATGAAGTGTGATCTCATTGACCTGTTTTTCTCTATAGATAATTCAGGCATCTGATCTCCCTTTTTTCCATGTGGATAATTTATTTTATCACCACTTATTTCCTCATGAAAATTCTTGAGGGAATTCTAGTAAGTTTACAAAATTGCACACATCTGAATTTCCAACTGTCACAAAGGTCATAGAGCCAGATTCTGAGTAGGTTCTAAAACTTCGTTTTCAATCTAAAGAGAATTCCCAGAGCCATCATAGATGGACGTATTGGCACTGTCAAATCAACTGACACTGTCGATTTTCCTGCTTAATCAATCAACTGTTTGGCAGTCAAGTCAGGCTGAGAATGGATTCCTGGCTGATGCATAGAGTCTTGATTTAAGCCAATATGTGGCTCGATATGGTTACAGAATATCCTGGACAAGACTTCATAATAAAATACAAAATTAACTGTATTTTTCTGTTACTGTAAATCTAAGCAAGAGAACCTGGAGGCTCTATTTACTATCTCATAGACTGTCCTCAAATATCCACTAATTTTAGCTGAATTACAGCTTCTAAATTCTTCCATATTCCATTGACTTTGTTCATTTGGCACATATAGTACTCCTGACCCACAAATATTGTCACTGATTAAACTCACCCACATGGCTCTCAGAGATTTTCTTTGATTTTATAAAACACAAACAAATAGTTAAGGAATATGCTCATTTAAATTTGTAATTAATGAATCTTTTCCATTGTATTATAAACAAATTAAATTTGAGACATGCTTAATGTAAAAAAAAAATCCCTATGCTTTTCCCACAATTTGGATGTTCATCCTCTACTATGCTGTCCACTTCTCCCATTTCATTGACTCATATAGGACATTTTGATTGTTTCTGGCTTCTGTCACATATTTCATCGTAGGCCTTGTCTTTTCACACACATTTAAGTAGCTGGCCCCATTCATCTATGGGTCACCTATTCCAGTTTCCAGAAACCCTACCCTCAATTGTTGTTCAAACAGTCACAGAGGAAAAAAGAAGCATTAGGAATATTTTTACTGATGTAAATTATCCTACTTCCTTTACAACATACATAGAGTTGCAGGCAACTTTGATTTTTTTTTTAATCCTCAACCAAGGAGTGAGGATATTTTTTCACTGACTTTTATAGCAAGTGGAAGGGAGAAGAAAGGGGGTGGGGGAAGAAAGAGAGAGATGTGAGAGAGAGACAGACTGGTTGCCTCCCACAAGTTCCCTTGACCAGGAATCGAACCGGTGACCCTCCAGTGTGTGGGCCGGGACTCTAACCACTGAACATACCACACAGAGTGAGACAGCTTGATTTTAAAGAGGACTGCTCTCATTTTGCCTTCTGATAACTTTCAACAATGTAACATCACAGTGTGTTTGTCTGTTGAACTGTAAGCCTGTTTTCCTTTCACCTTCATTGGCTACTTCCTTCCATCTGTATCTGGGGAGAAGGGGAGATTTCTTCTGTCTTCTTTCTTCCATTACTTTTCCTCTTTCCTTCCTGTCATCTCTGTCTTCATGATTTTCTTCTCTCTTTCCTTCTATCTTCTTTCTTCCTCCTAACCTACTATCTTCTTTGTTTCTCTTCATTAGGTTTATTTAAAAGGAGAAACAAGATTTTGTTCTGGCAAGTTAATTACTAATACCTATCTGAAGAAAAAATATCCATCACCTAAATACATAAATTGGCATTTCAGTCCATAGTCATACACATTTATAGTATTATCTTCACGTTTCTCACAGATTATACATCATATTGGTTCTTCGCTTGGATGTGATTTGACTGTAAAATCTCAAATGTTCCAGCAGGGATTGTGGTTGGAGGTGGGAAGAGCTTCTTGCCAAAGTGTCATCCCTTATGAGTTCCAGGATAAAGCTGTTGCTCAAAGACCCCGCCATTCCTCGAGGGATCTGCTAGTTCAGATTCTCTCATCGAATTTGTCACTGGGAGGAGGCCTGGACTACTGTTATCGAGCCCTTTCATCACCAGTTAACATTTCTCTGGCATGATTTAAATGGGTTTTCACGGTATTCCAACATCAGGGAGCACATTCTGCCAGCATAAAACATGTTCAGTAGCTGCAATCATAAAACATCTAAATTTATCCAATTTCATTTTTTTGGATGCTGTTTTTCCTTCACCCCACATGCCAAACTAAGTCATTTTTCCTGACTACTGGGTACAAACAGACCCCAAAGTATCCAATCTGAAAGCAAGACTAATTTATGCTTTCAACTTTTTTTTTCTTTACTCTTGTAACTGCATTTTCAAATGTTCGAGGTAGTATTTCACTACAATGTGTATGTTGGTGATAATAGAAAATATTTTTTAAATATTAGGACTCATGCATACTAACCATTTTTGAATCACCCACTCTTACAGATGAAGAGATGCAATACAGAAAAGATAACAGATATGCCCCAAATCATACTAGTACTTCTAGAGAGTGGCCAAACTGGCTTCAGGCATAGGGTCCAGGCTCTGTTAGTCAACATTAGTATACATTTAGGAGAAGTCCAGATATTGTTCTAAGGGCTATTGACCATTACTAGATAGTATTCATGCTTGTAATTTTAAGCTCAAAACAAAGCACCTCTTTGATAAATGCAAAAACTACAAAATCTTTGACTCCAGCACATTGTAGGAGATTGTGGTCCATTTTGCAGTCAATTGTTAGATACTCACCATTTCTTGGGGTCTGCTAATATTAAGTTGGACTTTATAAAAGTCACTGATCTGTTTATTGATCTAAAAATTATAAGTAAATATAGTTTAATCTAATGCTTTAATGATATAGTAAACAGACTCTGGGACTAAAATAATGTCAAAATCTGTGCCTTTTTTTTTTTTGCCCTAACTTGTTTGGCTCAGTGGATAGAGCGTCAGCCTGCGAACTGAAAGGTCCCAGGTTCGATTCCGGTCAAGGGCATGTACCTTGGTTGTGGGCACATCCCCAGTGGGGGTTGTGCAGGAGGCTGCTGATCGATGTTTCTCTCCCATCGATGTTTCTAACTCTCTATCCCTCTCCCTTCTTCTCTGTAAAAAAAAATCATTAAAATATATTTTTAAAAATCTGTGCCTTTTTATTTCCTAAGTGTTGAAGTGGAGATAGGGTGGGAGTGGGTGGAGAGAAATAGAAATTTTGACCAATTAGAAAAAGGAGAAATAATCCAAAGGAAACACTTCATTTGGAAATGTTTCACTAAGACATGGCAATGAGGGGGGGTAGAAAACCTAAACATGGCAAGTACCTGACAAGTCCTTTTAACAGCTTCCTATTGATTCACTTTAGCCTGCATGTCCTGTCGTATTGCTCCTCCCTCAAATATCTGTAGCTTGACTGACTCCCAGTTCTTGTTGATGCAGCATGTGGGAACTGCTCCATTATCTTTAGTTTCCGGGACTATAACATACCTGATGAGCCTAGCAACCAGCTACATGCAACGCAGCCAGCTAGTGAAGTCTTGGATTAAAGTGAAACTCCGAGTCCATTTTGAAGCATTTTGGAATCTTTTCTTTCATATGTAATGAAGAGTTATGGAGGTATTCTTCTAAAACCCCTCATCCTAACCATGGATTTCTGTCTGCTACCACAAAGAGAGACCAATACAAAAACATCTCTTATGCTCTGAGCTATAAAAACAACATATTTGTCCTGAAATAGAGCCATTTCAGGTTTATGAATTTTGAGAAATTACTTATACATTTAGGAAACATGTATTAGACAGAGGATGTGAGTGTTTGGGATTCAGAGCGTGTTCTCACATCCATCCGGTATCGCCAATGCTCTGTTTTGGGTATGAGTGCATATGCTCAAAGTTGTCATTTGTGAATGTATAGTTTCTATCACTGCCAACTTACTCATTGTCTTCTTTACTTAGATTGGCATCCTGACTTACTTCAAACAGTTTTTGAAATTAACTCAGTGCTTGGGTAGGAGACGAAAATAGGAATAAAATAATTTCTTCATAGGGCTGGGACAGTCTGAATTCATAAATTGAGACACACAAGGAGACAGTCAAAAGCTGTAACCATGAATTAAATATAGGATATTCAGCATATGCCTACATTTGTGAGAAAGTGAAGAATAGATTCATAGACAATGAAGGTACCTTTGAGATAATATACAGTAGTCCATGTTATTTCAATTTTTGGAAATAATAATGAATAAGGAACTTTAAAAAAAATTCTAACGTTAGGTTGCAGTAGTTAAGGTTGACATGTATGTTCCCTGATTTCCAGTCCAGTGCTCTTCTACAGTGCAATAGAGATGTAAAATGATCAAGGCAAAATTTCCTTCTGGTTCATTGAAAGCATTGGAGATACAAGCACTATTCTTCTCCATAGAAAAAGGTCAAGGCTGGGGAGAACTGCTTTTGCAAATGGCAAGTTAGAACTTTTTTTGGTGTCCTGTGTTTCCCCCTTTGAAGGTGCCCAAGAGAGAATGCAACTACAAAAACTGCAGTTAGAAAGTGAGAGTAAATGATAGGCCTGATGCCAGGACAGGCAATATACTTTTCTGCAGTGTGTTTGACAGTTTAAAGGGAGAAATAGCAGAGACAATGTGATCATTCCCTGCAGCAGCTGGAAATGGCATGGACACGAAAACACCGTCTTGCTTCTTGGTATAAAAAATAAATACGATTTTTTTAAGGGAAGTGAATCTTTAGGTGTCCATGTTTATGCTGCATCTGTGGGAAGTTGGCTTAATAACTCACTTTTTTTTCCTCAATCATTAGAGGGCACTATTTTTATTGGATAAAATGACCATCTAAAATTGATTTGCCTTAATTTTTTAAAAAGTAAATACAGATTATTACAGAGATAGAAACCATGTTTACATTTGGTTTGGAAAGAGAGAGGTTTATGGTAAGGAGTAATCCAGGTGTGCAATTCTCAAGAAAGAAAGAAAAATGATGAGGTGAAACATGATTATTTCTGAAAAGAAGAAAGAGATAATACTGAAAGTTAGAAAACTGGACATATGTGCGATGGGGATGTGACACTGAGAAATGAGTTGTATTGATGCCATCCAAATTAAAGCCCTAAAGTAAGAAAAGATTGACTGAAAAAAGTATTTTTAAGGTTTATTATTTAACGTTACTTTTTTATGACGTTAAATGTAGACCCATGGTGACTACAGAGATTTGAAATTTGACAGATAGCATGGATCTGATTGCCAAATATATTTAAGTATTTTTAAGGTCCATTGAGTGTATGATCTGGTAAGAACAAAACCCTGATTCAGATGGACCAGAACCCTAACAGACCTGTCAGATTGCCCTTCTGTGTAATTATGCTACAGAGAAATGAAGGTGTGTGGTAACTTCAATGAATACACATACAGCCTGCAGCAATGGGCATTTTTCTCCAAAGGATCTAAAAGTATTTGGGGGTTAATTCTTTCCCAAGGGTCAAATTGATGGCTTTTTCCAGTGTGCACTTTGAAAAATTGATAGAACAAAAGTGGTAAAAATATCTTCTTAAGAAATTCACCTTTCACATATGTTAACTTTGGTTTGCTTATTTTCTCAAACTTTAGAAAATATAAAATGATTTTTTATTAAGAAATTTTAAAAAAATAAGCTTTAGCATTTACTATTAGATATTTGCCAATAGGAACTTTGTTTTTTGCCCTCAATTAAAAAAAAAAAACTCTTGGAAATATTTTTTTGCCTTTTAAGGTTATATTTAAATCAATGGAAATAGGTGAGGAAGACTGCTCTATTTAGAGATTCCAAGAAGTGATTTCCTCTGCAATTATTTCATATCTTATAAAACAGACCTCATAGGTCCTAAGAGTACATGAGCTTTAACTGCACATTAGTCCTGCTATTAGTCCATGATTTTCAGATAAAGTACACCATCCAAGAGATACGGTCATTTCCTCCCAAGAAATGACAAACTGTAATTTGTATGTTTGCACATGGATATCTGTGCAACAGTGAATCTTCACTGTTGCACCACCTCCAGCTCTATCCCCACCCCTGTCATATGTGATTTGTACTTTGTTTTGTTTTGTTTTACCAGCATTTCTCCAGGAATGTATTAGGCACTTGCTCCAGTCTCTCTAGATCTGAAATCACGATTCTGAGACTAACTGCACATTTCCCCTGCCTGTAACAATTTTACACCATGGCCAGAATGCTCGCTGAAACTCTTGCTGTCACAGATACAGGGAAAGACAAAGGTTTTGACCATTAAAGAGAAAATTAAGGCTGTGGTATTTATAGCAAGACAGGGAGGTACCTGTAACATTAACAGAATAATGAAAATAGATTATAGAATCTATTTTATTTTATATGGCTCTTCAAATTTCTGTCTTTGTGTAATTTTTTCCTAGTTTTATTAGGGTTATTCCGGATTTGTAGGTATGACTTGGAGCACTTTCTAACAGAAACCTTATAATCATGAGTTAGATATTTTTTTGCAATTTTCCTAGTTTTTTGTTTGCTTTTGTTTGTTTGTTTTGTTTTGTTTTGTTTTTTACCTCCTTACTGTTGCTAAGCACTGCAATCCCACAATCATTGGTTTGCTTTTTACTCTTTTTTTTTTTTTTTTTGGTCAATACAATGACAGAATTGCTGTGCAAATTTTTGTAATGTATCTTTATTGTTGAAAGTATTACAAATGTCTCTTTTTTTCCCATTGACCCCCCTCCACCCTGCACTCACCCCCGCCCCAGGCCTTCACCACATTATTCTCTGTGTCCTTGGGTTATGTAATACGCAAATAAGTTTATTTGGTTAATCTCTCTCCCCCGACCCCCACCACCCCGCCTTCCCTCTGAGATTCTTCAGTCTGTTCTGTGCTTCTATGTCTCTAGATCTATTTTGTTCATCAGTTTATTTTGTAGAGCTTTGATTCTAGCCACATATTTTGGAAGAAAAAGTTCTTCACTAGAGATGGCAGCATTTCTAGCATATAAATTTTATTTATATGTCATTTAAATAATTTTTTGACCCATCAAGAAAAATGCATCCTTTTAACATGCATTTCATTGTGAGGGGTTCTAGGATGAGTATTTTCATCTAGTAATATCTGGATAATTTTTACATACAAAGTAACTTATGAATTCCAAATTAACTCCTTGATCTTGGCCACACTGTTTTGAATGGTAATGTTCAGTTTTGCTGTTCTAGATATTACTATCTAGATTTTACCTCTATGTAACTAAAACAAGGGTTGCACTGTTAGATATTTTTTTAATATAGAGAGAGTGCATTATAGAAGAGGTCACATAGCTAAAATTGCTCATACTCTTGGACTAGCATTAACCATAGTGCGTTCCACTAAATACTTATATTGGATAATAGTTACTTGAGGGGAAAAGTGCTGGTAAGAGCAGCAGTGGAGACTTTCGGTGGGTGGAGGAAGCTGGCACAATGCGAAACTGATGGCTTCTCAGTCTTGAAAATGCTAAAATTCATTCTGATAATATCAAGGGGTTTATGAATGACATGTGTTCCCAGATGAAATCACAGTATCACACCCTTTAATTTATAAAAAATAATAAGTATTCTAATATTCACAGGAATATATTTTGGAAAATAGTTTTAGACAATTTCCTTACTTAGGATAGAAATCATCTCTTGCTTAGAGGTTTTCTCAAAGTATTTTTCCTTTTTTAACATAAATGGATTCTTCTCTTTCTAATCCAACTAAAGTTAACTATAGACAAAACTATAAATCCAGCAACTTTTTGGGGGGCTTTTTTTCTGTTAATTTCTGCCCTTTTTGCATGTGACACTTTATAAAAAATAGCTAACACCTGTGACATTACCTTATCTTCTGGGGCTATTCTTGCCACAGTCCCTTGCCTCTGTCTAAATCAGCATTTGTGTGATCAGTACAACTCTATGCAAATGAGTTTAATCCTAATATATAAAGAGCCAGGGTCCATCACGACCTAAATGTCTGGACAGACAACCGAACACCAGGCTAGGGACCAGGCCGGCACGGAGGAAGTCAGTCCTGGGTGTGGGCGGCATGCGGCAGGAGTCAGTCCTGGGTCCCAGCCACCCGTGGTGCGGTGGCAGGAGGGAGCGGTGGGCCCTGGCCACCTGCAGCGCAGCAGCGGGAGGGAGCTGTGGGAATGGAGCCATGATGCCATCGGACTGGCCTCTTGGTCCCTCCCCCGCACACAGGCTGTGGGGAGCCAGAGCCATGCTGCAATGGGACTGGACCCTAACCGAGGGGTCCCAGATTGTGAGAGCGTGCAGGCTGTGCTGAGAGACCCCCCTGAGTGCATGAATTGTCATGCACCTGGCCTCTAGTAGATTTATAAGAAGTTGTGGAGACTCATAGAGCTCTCTCTCTTCTGTCACTGATGCATCATCAGAAAGGGGCAGTCACTTTCTTTTTCTGACTCAAGGCGGTATTTCTTGTTAGAATTTTAAGTCATAATTTTAATTTATATGCTATACCAGGATGACTGCTACAATAGGAAGTTTGAGGCATGAGTTCCAGTTTTCATCCAGCCAGTAAATTTGTATATTTGACTATGTGCAATCAATGTATCCCTTTAATTTTTTATTCTGGATCTATCTTTATTCAATAAATATACATTGGGTAATTTTAGCTTATGAGAGCTCTTCTTTAACCCACTTTCTATATATTAAAAAATATCTGCAGTGCAAACCTTATGGTTAGTTACTTCGAGATAGGTGTTGTGGATGGAATTATTATGATATTTACTATATCATCTTAAATTAGTAAATTCCTAAGTAATTGGGATGTGCCTTGGTAAACGAATGAGAGAAAGATTTGGGAGAAAGTATGATCTTAAGACATTACTTTCAAAAATGATTTTGGGGGAGGAGTTTAGCTAGATCTTACGAACTAGAGGCCTGGTGCATGAATTCATGCATGGGTGGGGTCCAGCCGATCTGCCCTGATTGGGGCCGATCAGGAGCGGGGCTGGCTGAGGGAGGGGCCAAGGGCGGTTGACTGGCTGGCCCCATCCCCTGGTCAAACTCCTCATCGAACTCCCCATAAAACTCCAGGTGGAGGGGACAATTTTCATATTAGCCTTTTATTATATAGGATTGCTTACCATACAGGATTATACTTCACCTAATAGACAGATGAAACCTGAGTTAGAAAGTTAGTAAAAAAAAGTGACATCAAAAAAAGTATTTGAATAGATTTAATGTTTTTAGAGAAATGTTATAATAGTCTTTATGAGAAGGATCAAAATATCATTGAATTTTCACATACATTCACCCTTGAACAATATGGGTTTGAACTGCACAGGTCCACTTACATGTGGATTTTTAAAAACAAATATATAGTCAACCCTTCATATTCCTGGGTTTACATCTGCAGATTCAACCAAATGGAAGTTTAAAACAGTATTTTTTTAAACCACTGTTGGGAATATGTGGATATAGAGGGCCAACTTGAGTTCTACTCGGACTATCAATTGTGTGGGGGTCGGTGCTCCTAAATCCCACAGTGTTTGAGGGTCAACTACCTTTATTTTATTGTTCAGTTATTTCATTTGGAATTCCATACGTGTGTTTGTTTTATTGGGCTGCTGTAACAAACTCGGGGGCTTAAAACAACAGAAGTTTATGTCTCTCAGTTTGGGAGGCTAAAAATCTGAAATCACAGTGTTGGCAGGACTGTGGTCCCTCTGAGGTTACGGGGAAGAATCCTTTCCATGCCTTTCTCCTAGCTTCTAGTCACTTCCAACAATCCTTGGTGACCCTTGCCCTAGTTTCATCACTCTAATTCCTCCCTTCATCCTCACATGGCCTTCTCTCTTTGCATGTGTGTGGGGTGTGTCCAAATTTTCTGCTTTGTTAAAGGATTTAAGGTCCACCCTACTTTAGTACAACCTCATTTTAACTTGATTATATCTGTAAAGACCTAATTTCCAAATAAGGTTACAGTCACAGAATTCAGGTGGACATGAATTTGGGGCTAGCGTCAATATTCAGTCTAGTACAATGAATGTAGCATGTTTAACCAAAGATCAAAAGGGCCAGTAAAATAAAGAATTAGAAGAAAGGTAGCAGCATATTCTGGATCAATGTGATGATGCTTTTTATAGTTAAAATACCCATAGTTTTGTTTTTGATCCCAATATGAGGATATTCTTTTTAATAAAATCCTCCATATAACTTATTTGAATTTAACCTTCCACTCTGCCTCTAGCATTAAAGCTTCATAACAGTAGGATATTATTATTTTACAAAAACAAATACAACAAACCAGAAAGTATTTTACTCGGTATAGCAATTGAATAAATATTGTTGAATTAATTAATTACTAAAAATACCAAAGTATGTTCTAAATATCATTTGAATTCCTGTTTTATTCTTTTTACTCTCCTATTTTTTAATGTTCCCTTTGTTTTGTATTTTGTCACATGACATGTTTTATTTACTTTATTGTCTGTTGTATTTTGGAAAGTGCAAGCTTCCCTTAAAAAAAGAAATTGAACTAAATTTTCCTTCCTTTCTCTGAATTCTCAAGCTTCATTAATTTATTCTCAAAAAATAAATGTAAATTATTGTTATGACTATATTAGTAGAAATTAAGAGATATCATTGTGTTTAAATAATATTCCAGACTTCTGCATTTAATTGGATAGCCAGAGTTGTAGCAATTATTTGGATTTGGGCCTATGAAGTGAAGTAGTATGAAAACTTATCAACAATTCTTATTCTCCAGAATTCCTTCTCTGTTGAGTCCTTAATTTTTATTGATGACTTGGTAGGCTAGAGTGAACCCTCTAGTATTTTATTCAGAAAAGACACATGAGGAATCTGTCTTTAGTATTTTACAAAATTTACAAACACCTTTCTGTAAATTTTGTATTTAGGAATGATGACTTGGCTGGGTATAGAATTTTATGTTCATAGTCCTTCCTTGAGCCTTTGTAAAAATGACTTTATACATAATCCACATTTATATGTGGAGTCTGAGAAAATCCTTTTGCATATGTGCAGATTTTTTGTTTTGTTTTGTTTTGTAGATTTATAATTATTTGCTCACTCTGGATATTTGGGTATTTTTCTTTCTTTTAAATCAAATATTATGATTAGAATATACATAATTTGATGTCCTTTAATATTTTTTCTATCTTTTTCTGGAATGTAATAGGCTTAAGAAAATTCTTACTCAGGAAATATTTCACTCTCACTTCTAATTTATCTTTTTAATATAATAATTCTTATATAATGTCTTATAACTTATGATTTTATGCATTATTCTCTTTATTTATATCCAAGAAACCCTTTAGTATGTGTGGTTTCAATTCCAACTTCCCTTCTTAAGAACTTGGGGTTTTTTTTTTTGTTTTTTTAAAATATATTTCTTTATTGATTTCAGAGAGGAAGGGAGAGGGAGAGAGAGAGAGAAACATCAATGATGAGAGAGAATCATTGATTGGCTGCCTCCTGCACGCCCCCTTCTGGGAATCAAGCCCACAACCTTGGCATGTGCCCTTGGCTGGAATCGAACCTGGGACCCTTCAGTCCGCAGCCGATGCTCTATCCACTGAGCCAAATCGGCCAGGGCTAAGAACTTGGTTTTAATGTCACTTCTAAAAGAGGCCTTTGCTGATTGTCCTCATCAACAATAATAAATTAACAACATCACTATAACAGGGAAACACTGTTTTTTTCGCACTGTTTTTATGCAGAGAACCATGTCTTTCATCACGGTAGCCAGTGATTCTCAATTCCCATTGATAGGATCTCTGCCCAGTGACATTTCATCTCACTTATTCCATCTCTCCTTTTGTTGTACAGATTATTTCTTAAGGTCACTTTTTTTTCTACCATGTTAAGTTCCTGAAGCAGATATTGCTTTTTTGCTCTCCTTTTCAATAAAATCAATTTTTAAAGTGTATACTTTCTGTAGATCTTCTTAGTAAAAGTACTTTCACTTAAATTGTATTTGGCATTTACATGGTACCAGTTTGCCTGTGTATATGTGTGTGTATGTGTTTTGGAGTGTTCATACTAGAGCGAGATGAGACTGATCTAGATTCTAACTGATAGTGTGAAATATCATTTGTGAACAGAAAGAAATGTCTTTACAATAGGAAGAAAGAAAGGGAAAGGGCGAAGGAGAAAGGAAGGTTGAATTCATGATTTTTATTTCTAGAGCCATTTCATTCTCAGTGTACCATGCAGTCTGTTACCGTGTCTTTAAGAATTAAAACTGTATTTGTTTGTACTTGAAGAAATTTCAGATTCCACAGGACTCAGTATGAACATTTTCACAATATAGATTCTAGTACCTTTCCTTATTATCATGACCTTCTTCTGTTCCTTGTAAGTTAAAATCAGAGAAAGTAAACTGTGATGAGATAATGTTATCTTCCACCTCACCTGGCTACCTATAAGCCTGAAAATAGCCATTCAGAGAAACTGCATAATCTACTTCCTGCTCTCTACCGTTTGCAGCTTGAAATTTCAAAGTGATGACGTTCCCAGGGTACAGTACTTACTGTCCATCGGCCTGTTTTAGGTTGAATGGCTGTATTAGACCAACAGTAAAGAAATACAGGGTCTACCCAACATTTACTACACAATATTATCCAGGCCACGCAATACTGCCTTTTCTTGCAGATGACAATGCAATTTAAAAAAGAAAAAAAAATCTTCAAATGGAGGATGGAATTGTAAAGAAAAGTCATTTTACTATGTACTAGGCTTAAAGAAAGTATTGTTTAGCTTTTAGCAATTATAACATCAATATATTCTTAGCTACTAGAGGAAAAAAGTAACAGGGAATGTACCTTAACAAAATCATCAGTGAAGACATTTCGTTCAGATTAATAAATACCCTATATAATAAAAGCCTAGGTGGCGTCGCACGCTGTCATCACAAGATGGCCACCACAAGAAGGCCACCACAAGATGGCTGGCAGGGGAGGGAAGTTGGGGGGCAAACAGGCCAGCAGGAGAGGGCAGTTGAGGGTGATCAAGCCGGCAGGGGAGGGCAGTTGGGGGCAACCAGGCCTGCTGGGGAAGGCAGTTGGGGGGGACCAGGCCTGCAGGGAAGGGCAGTTGGGGGCCATCGGGCCAGCAGGGGAGGGCAGTTTGGCGTCAATCAGGCCGGCAGGGGAGCAGTTAGGAGGCAATGAGGCTGGCAGGCAGAAGCAGTTAGGGGCAATCAGGCAGGCAGGCAGGCGAACAGTTAGGAGCCAGCAGTCCCGAATTGTGAGAGGGATGTCCGACTGCCATTTTAGGCCTGGTCAGACATCCCCCGAGGGGACCCAGATTGTAGAGGGTGCAGGCTGGGCTGAGGGGCACCCCTCCTATGCATGAAGTTCATGCACCGGGCCTCTAGTTAAAGTATAAAAATAGCAGTTATCTTTAAGCTATCCAAACTCTTTTACAATAACATCCTAATTTCAAGAAGATGGGTTTATATGAACAACTGCCATACTTTCAGGTAACTCTGACAAAGAATCCAAATTTAGATATTTAAAATGAAAATTTTAGAAGAATATCTGATTAGAATTTTACTTTTTTTTTTTAGCTGCATGCTATTTTCCTTTCCATCATTAGGAAGGATTTTCTTTACCACTGAGAGACATCTATTCTGACTTAAACATACTGAATTAAACAAATAAACTCAAGAGATATTGCATATTTTTATTCACAGTGTTCAGAACTTAAACTGTATTTGGAGCAGTAAGAGAAAAGGTGAATATTTCTCACTTCTCGCTGCTAAAACTCTGCTTCACTCTCAATGAATTACCCCGAGAAGGAATACCATTCACTAGAGCAGAAAATGTTGGAAACCAAAATAACACTGTGAAATTGGCAGTTATTATTTCCATTCTACCAATACTGAAACAAAAGAAGACAAAGTTGAACCTATGAAAAACTTGACCAAAGCTCAGTTAGCAATGAAGTTATAGAATTGAGATACAGACTCTCATCTTTCTAAATCCAATTCAGTGACCTAAAACATATAAACTAAATCCAAAAACAATTTAAAAATATAACAACAAAGAGAAAAATACTTCCCTAATTCTTTTCAAGTTATATTTCTAAGTGTATGTAGGCACTAAAATAGTTTTATATGCTCTTAAACTACATCAGTAATAATTATATCATTTTTGCTAGTAATCACAGCAAAATTAATTAATTAACTTAATTTCAATTTAAATAAAGAAATAATAATAATAGAAAAGTGGGATAAAAATATAAAACAAGAAATTCTTCAAAGAGAATAGCTTCACCAATGGATCATGGATATATGACAATATGTGAAAAACTAAAAAGGTAAGATATCAAAAGCTGTTTTGCTATACATGAGCTCCTCCCAAGCACTTCTTTAGCAAATGTGCTTAATTAAGGCCTATAAGAATTAGATTCAGTACTAACAGAGCAGCTGAGTAAGTATATGCAAGTTAGGCACTGTATATCTAAGTTCTTAAAAATTTATTGTTTAGATGTTTTCATTATTTTGGTCTACCTTTAACTTTTCTATAATTTGTTAAACCCAAAGATGGGAGGTTTGCATATTTATTTGGACAAATTTCCTGCACATGAAAGCAAAACGTGTCTTATTTACAATAGAATAAATACATAATCACACTTCTTTAATTAACAATTGAGAAAATAATTTTAAAATAAACAATTGGTATTTGAACAACATAAAAGACTAATATATTTTTCTATATCAAAATGTATTGTCTCAACATCCATTTATTTCTGCTATTTGTATAGGCACTCTAGTTTATTATGGTTTTGGTTTGTATGATATACTAGAAGCCCCGTGCACGGATTCATGTACTGGTGGGGTGCATGGCCTACAGGGATTGGCCGCTGTGGGAGTGCTGCTCATTCTGGTCAGTTGAGCAGCTGTGGACCCACCCTCTGAGCGGCTGCTCCCGTTGTGGGAGTGCCACTCATCCCGGTCAGCTGAGCGGCGCTTGCACTGTGCGAGTGCACTGGCCACCAGGGGACAGCTCCTGTGTTGAAAGTCTCCGCCCTGGTCATCAGTATGCGTCGTAGCGACTGGTCGACCGGTCATTCTGGTCATTCTGCCATTCAGTCCCTGGAATTTTATTATATAGGATATAAACTTTTTTTTTCCATTGTTGGATTTTTGCTTTTAAATCTAGTCTACAATCTCTGCCTTTTAATTAAGGTATTAAAGCTATTTATAGTTGATGTAATTTTTCTATGATTGCATTTTAATATATCATTTTATTATTTGTTTTCTGTATTTCTCTAGTCTTTTTTCTATTTCTAATTTCTTTAGTGATAAATAAATATTTTGTGTATTATTTTAATTATTTTTCTATATTTTTTAGGTTGTTGTTTTTTTTTTAGTAGTTGCTCTAGAGACTACAATATGTATTCCAATTTATTTCAGTATACTTCATAGGAATACTAACTTCTGATAAAATAGAATAATGTTGATTCAATATAGTTTCATTTCCTCTTTTGCACCATTATTGCCATATGTTGATCTATATCTATATATATAAAAGCCAAGCGACCGGAATACCAAAACTACCAGAATGACTGGTCACTATGATGTGCAGTACAGTGGCCAACCAGCACAATTGGGGCCCCAATCGGCCATCCCAACCTCCCACAGCCCCTCCCCCTGGCCGGCCTGACCCTGATGGGCCTCTTTACCCTGATCAGGGGCAGGGCTGGCTGGACCCCACCCATGCATGAGTTCATGCACCTGGCCTCTAGTATGTTATAACACAATATAGTGTTATTATAATTGCTTTGTATATTCTGATTTTTTTAATTATAAAAATTGTAAAATGCATTTGTAAAATCTTTTTTAGAGGCCATACTTACCATTCATGACATTCTTCATTTCTTCCAAAGGATTCTGGTGCTCCTCAGGTGTCATTTCCTTTTAGCTTGAAGGACTTCCTCTAGCATTTACTGTAAGGTTTAGCATTTACTGTAAAGTCTAGCATTTACTGTAAGGTAAGCCTCCTAGCAACAAATATCCCCAGTCTTTACTTTCCTGGAATATCTGTATTTTGCCTTATATTGAAAGAAGAGACTTGCTGATATAGAATTCCTGGTTAAGAGTTTTCTCTTTTTTTATTTTGTTTTTTCTTTTTGTACTTTTAATGTCACGCCACTGCCTTCTTGAGTACAATCTGATTCTGATGGTCAAGTAGCTATTGATTGCATTGAAGCTCTCCTGTATAAAATGAGTGTGTGTGTTTTTTTTTGTCTTGCTGTTTTCAAGATTTTCTTTTTGTATTTGGATTTAAATAGATAGAACATAATGCGGCTTGTTAAAACTATTATTTTGTATTTGTCCTATTTAAATTTGTTAATTAACAGCTTTCATTAAATTTTAGATGTCTTTTTCCATTATTTTTTCACTGATTCTTTTTTGTCATCTGGAACATGCTGTGGAGTCTCTTTTCATTCTGTCTTTTTCATCCAGTTTTGTACTCCAGAATTTTTATTTGGTTATTTGTCATAACTTCTATAACCTTGCTGAATTTTTTATTTGTTGATTCATTGTTGTCACACTGTCATAGTTTTCTTTTAATTTTTACCATGGTTTCTGTTATTTCTTTGAAAATATTAAAATAGCACATGGAAGTATTTTTTTCTACTAGACTTAACATTTTTGGATACTCAGGGACAGTTACTATTAACTGTTTGTTTGTTTTAATTCCCTGTAAATGTGTCATATTTTCTTGTTTGTTTTGGGTTTTGTTTTTGTTTTTTTTGTGGGGGTTTTTTGCTTTTCCAATTAATTTTTAATACCAGTTTTTAACAAATAACATCTACCTATAGAAAATAATAATATCTATACCTATTGCTATTAGATTACTGTATATTTTGTAGCATGTCTGGATTTTGATATTTTGCCCCAATAGTAGCTATTTTTGCTATGTAATTCTTTATTTTTGTTTTTTAATTTTTCCTGGACATAATCTGTGACACCTGTCTCCATTGTAATAATATGGTTAGTCATGTCTCTGCTCAAAATATTTTTTTACTCTTTTTGTTTTGTTTTGTTTTGTTTTGTTTTGCTTTACTTTGGCTTCCTAGGAGATGCCCCTGTGTCTGCGTATCCTAGTAGTCATTGAACGATTGCAAGGAAGTTGTTCTTAAACACTTTGAGCAAGTAGGGTTTCTGTCTTCAGCAGATGGATCTGTGCCTGGGTAGAGGAACACATTCAATGGTCATGCCATTTTCAAGTTGCCCCAATTTTATTTTTCCCTATACTCCAGCGGTTCTCAACCTGTGGGTCGCGACCCCTTTTAAATTTATCTATATTTTGCAATAACATGAAGATAAACAAAAAGTAATCCAAATATCTCTTCATGGAAGAAGCCGAATAGTTATGAAGAAACATAGAATTATTTTTATTGTATCATGCATTTTTGTTGTTTTTCCAACATGTCGAACATGGAAACACATTTTAAATTCTAAATGCCACCTTATAAAAATAATTTGATGTAAACTTTGCTGAAAATTCATGACAAATTGAAAAGAAGAAATTGGTATATAAAAAAGTATTTTGAAAAATGTATAAAAGTTGTGGATTAATACTAAAGATTAAAAGAGTGAGTCTAGCTAACTTACATAAAAGGAAATATTCAAAATCATTTGTACTCATAAAAATAGAAATTTATGCATTAGTACACAACAGTGTTATAAAGATCTCTGAAAGATTATAAGAAATGGGAACTAAAGGGCAGAGAAAGATGAAATGTGAGTATTATACTCAATAAGCCACTAGTAATAGTGAGTAGACATGTTTTGAAAAGCAATGACAGCATCTTTCCAAGAAAAAGTATTATTAAAAGCATATATAGCCATACTTGATTCTGACTGTGCCATAATGAAATACTTTCAGAGAGAGTTGACAATGCCTGGGAAGAGATGTAAAGAAAGCATTTAGAAATCAATGTTAAATCTAATGCTATCTAAAAAGAATAAATGGTGCCCTAGCTGGTTTGGCTTGGTGGATAGAGCATCAGCCGGTGGACTGAAGGGTCCCATGTCAGATTCAGGTCAAGGGCACATGCCCAGGTTGCAGGCTCGGTCTCCAGTAGGGGGTTTACAGAGGCTGTCAATCAATGATTCTCTCTTGTCATTGATGTTTCTATCTTTCTCTTCCTCTGCCTTCCTCTCTGAAATAAATAAAAATATATTAAAAAGAATAAATGGCTTTGCCCCCAAAGACTCTAAGATAGCAGCAATGTTGAAACAATATATGAAGTGTTCAAAAGAGTAATTTAATTAATGAGAGGGGAGAGTTTTGTATTTGCTGTATTTTTAAGAATCTGGCGAAGCTAAAATTAATGTATGACTTTTTTAGTTTCTAAACAAATTTAGATATGCATAATTTAAGGGAAAGTTATAATGAAATATTTGAACTCTTACCTAGAGGGGAAATGAGACATACTAAACTGAGGAGAAAACTTTTGTTTAGTGTTCCCTGAATAACCATGCAGGAAAATAAATCATTATGGTTCTGGGTGTTTCTTCTACAATTAATGTCCTGTAAGATACATAGAGATGATTAGGAAACTAAACTGTCATATTGCCATTTAAATCAACATAACAAATATGTGTATAGTATGCTTTATAATTCATGAAACATGCTTCCTATTCACTGAAGACAGCCTTACAAAAGATTATGGAGGAAATTAAAAACAAAAATTCTTAGACCTGTAATTACATAAAGACTGGTTTGTAATATAAATCAACTAAATATAAATCAATAAAAGGTAATATTAACTAAACAATAATTTTCTAATGTAATATGAATATTACATAACTGCCTTTAAGACTCTTATATTAGCTAAACAAATAACAAAAGTGGATAGTGGGTTTTCCTAAACTCTCAATACAGTCATTAGTACTATTACTTCTTGAAAATGGCCACAGTCTATTATGAAATTCTCCCCAGTCCATACTAAAAGATTATTCACAGGATATGGAATTCCAAAAGAGCTGCTAAGTGATAATGGAGACCAATTTACGTCACTGAAGCTCCAAACCTTTCTTAGCTCAAATGGAGTGAAATACATTCATTTTGCACTACACAGGCGAGCCGCTAATGGCCTCATCCCACACTTTGGACAGTTGTTCACGTAAGCACTTTTTGCTGAAAGTGAGGAAGCTGTACAGTGCAACAGAAGCTGCCTAATGCTTGTCCTTCTGCTGTGCTGAGGGTGTCCACTTATCATCACATGAACTTCCTACTCTGTAGCTTCTGGTCAAAGATGAGCACTCCTTTTTTTAATCTTAGAAAACCAGAAAAACCAACAAGATCATAGAGCAAGATGATTTGGAAAAAAATCATGAGAACACATTTTCCAGCTGCCCCTTTAATATTTGTTGTTTTTGGAGCCTAAGGAAAAAATATGACTGCTTCTTGATGATAAAAAGTGAAGTAAATTTAAATGAAGAGATGCAAAAGAAGACGCAAAGAAGAGAACATAGTTTCACAATAATGAATGCCCATTCCCTTATCTGGCAATTACAAATATCAGTAAACTGTATGGCTGGTTTAGAATTACTCAGCACACATTGGTGGTTAGGACTCCAAATGAGGTTAATGGAATTCACCTAAACGAAGTAGTTTATGATACACCAGGCTATGTAAAAAAATCTTGAAAGTTTTCTTTTTCTTCCATTTTTATTTTTTTTACTTTATTTTTATTGTTGACACTATTAAAGATGACCCCCTCCCCCCCTTTGCCCACTTCCACCCAGCCCCCACTCCACCACGCCCCCTTCCCTCCCCCAGGCCATCACCACACTGATGTCTGTGTAATGCATATATGTTCTTTGGTTAATCCCTTCCCCTTTCATTCATTTTTAGTTTTTAATATTTAAGTATAGTTAGTATACAATATTATATTAGTTATTTTCAGGTGTGCAATATAGTGGTTTGCCATTTTTATGTTACAATATGATCACCCCACTACTTCTAGTAATTGGATTTAAAATCCAGAAATTTTGTGGTTATTTCTAGCAAGAGAAACTATTACTTATATAAAGCTTAATCTTACATAAAATCTTTTGAGAGATTTAAATTGCTAAAATAAAGGCACCTGTGTCTATGGATTAATATATCTATACCTTTAATCTGTGAACACTGTTGTGCCCGAGATTGCCAATTGCCTTGACCACTATTTATTCTTCTTTCCACCTATAAAAATAGGCATTGTGATCAAGTACATGGCCACCGAGCTAACTATGACATTTCTAAAATCCACTCTTGCCAGGTGGAGTTATGTGACCAATTCTGGCCAACAGCGTATGCGCAGACTTGAAGTATGAAACCTCTGCAGCATGTCCTTTTCTTTCCTCTTTCAAGCTTCTTGGGGGCTATAAGGTGGACGTAGTGACTAATTTCAACCAGTTTGATGAAGTAATAGCTGAGGGATGTCAGAAACAAAGAAATAGAAGAGTTTTATGTCTTTGATACTTCTGGGTACCTTGGCAATTCTAAATCACCTGCCTGAAGAGTTTCCTCATAGTGAAATGAATGTTTATCTCATGTAAGCATTGCACTTTAGTATACCTTGTCACCGTGGCCTAGCCTGTTTCCTAATTTAACTTTTGATGAAGGTAGTCTGGGAGACATATACGAACTCCTTAGTTTCAATGATATGAATAATGTGATTGCTTACAAAGTAGCCAGGTTATTTGAGCATGGCTATTCTCATGGTTTTCCATAGTAGACAACTAAGGGTCAACAGCATTTTGGAGTTAAGAATACCAACACTTGGTTCCAGGCTACATATCTGCTAACCTGATATATACTGAGTGTGATTGTTATTTAATTCAATAGAATAGAAGTTGCATGGTGACATTCAGATTCTTTGTCTGCTGGAATCGAAGAATGAATCCATGGACAGAAAGTGGTATAGCAAAGGTGGAGATTTATTGAAGAACAAGTACAGACTCCCACATGGGGAGAGGGAAGAGTCCCACAGGATGGACTCCCAAGTAGGGAGAGGGAAAAGGTCCCACTGAGTTCCTTTTCCCTATGGCTTATAAAGGCTGCAGATCCTGGTGCCTTAATATCCCCTCTGATTGGTTACTATCCTAGACTGGTTACTATAGTAACTCCGGGGCTCCTTCCTTATTGTTTTCCTATTCCCTTTGGGCTTTCTTCTTCTCCTTCTGAATGAAGGTCTTTATTCTCTTTATTTTGTAAATATAGACCTTTCTTGGCTACTTCCAGTTTCCTTGTCTTATGGAAATGCAACTGCACCTGGTTTCCTTGTGTTATGGAAATGTACCTTCTCCCAGTCTGCAGCCCTGTGTTTTTCCATGGACCCCAATTCTAAAAAGTCCCCAAGCCTGCCTATATTCCCTCAAAATTCCTGCTTCAACATTAATATTTTTATGCTTGTCCAAAAATGTTTGCCATCTCCTTTGATTACATTAGACAGTGCTGTTTGAAAAAAATATTAATTTGAAGAATGTCTCAAGCATTCCTCCAACCCTATCCCCTTCTTGGTCTCTCTCAACAACTTGCTTGGAGTTTTTGCCAAGTATTTACACATTTTAAAAACAAGAACTTTTGACAGTACAGGTGTTCTAGACTTGATTAGTAATGTATTCCAATGACCTTCTCAGGATGCAAAAGCTTAATGGAAAAGCAAGTTTTGTCCACTGCTGCCCTAAATGAGAGGTGGAAACATCTTTAGGCTAAAACATTATAAAGTGATTTATTATCAAAAAGTAAATTATAGTATCCTATATAATAAAAGTCTATGCTAAGTGTCCGGTCATCAGTTCAACCAATCAAAGCATAATATGCTAATGATATGCTAAGGCCGCTCAACTGCTCACTATGACATGCACTGACCACCAGGGGGCAGACACTCCGACCAGTAGGTTTGCTTGCTGCTGGGGTCCAGCATATCAGAACTGAGCAAGACCAGCTGGACATGCCCTGGAGCCTTCCCGTGGTCCCTCCCCTGTTGACCAACCTCCTGCATCACTCCTCAGCCTCGACTGTGCACCGGTGGGGTCCCTCACCCTGGCCTGTACCCTCTCGTAATCTGGGACCCCTCAGAGGATGTCAGAGAGCCGGTTTCAGCCCTAATCCCGCTCAACGCAGGAGCTGCCCCTGGTGGTCAGTGTACTCCCACAGGGGGAGCGCCTCTCAGCCAGAAGCTGGGCTCACGACTGGTGAGCACAGCGGCAGTAGCGGGAGCCTCTCCCACCTCCGCAGCAGCGCTAAGGATGTCCAACTGCCAGCTTAGGCCCGCTCCCCGCCATCAGTTGGACATCCCCAAAGGGCTCCTGGACTTTGAGAGGGTGCAGACCAGGCTGAGGGACAACCCCTCCTCCCCTGAGTGCACAGATTTCTTGCACCAGGCCTCTAGTAAGTATATAAATGTGAAATAAGTATTATATATAGTATAATACATTTGATATAGAATAATTTACTTTGCTTCTGCTTTGACTTTGTGATTTTCTACATTGATGTGGTCTATAATTTTTCTCACTACTCTTCACCTCTAGATTTCAGTAAAATTTGTTAAATGACAGCCACTGTTGAAAGAGATTTAGTGCCATTGAAAAAACCATTTCTCTCTTTACTATAATCTTCATTTTAAAAGTCTCCTTTTCCAGGTTTTCTTTATTTGATTTGTAAGTTTCTAGTTGTGGGGGTGCGGGGGAGGTTGAAATTTATTTGCAAGATAATGTCAGTTCCTTTTCAGGAAATAGTAATAGTAATTACAACAACATTATCCAGCTAAAGAGGTTCTGTCTTTTTTAAGAACACTGTCAGTTGTTTGATACTAAAATTCCTCTAAAGTACACAATACTTTTCTTTTTCAGAATTTTCACTGGCACATGTGATGCCGCATTAAACAAGAATTTGAGGGAGGATTTCTGATGGGTTAAAATAATGCGGGACAGAAACAGGTGGAGTCTCTGGGACTTCGGACAGGCTGCGGGTTCTGAGGCAAATACTGTGAGCAAATCACAAGGGAGCTGCCCCCTGGTGGATTCCAGCAGAGAATTTCTGGTTTTATCTATCATTTCAAAAATAGAACACCTCCTCCACTGCCTTATGTTAGTCCAATTTGAATTCTTGTGTGTTCTGAAGCTGATAATATTAATTGTAACCTACAGCATTGGATCTGGTCCAGACAATTAGAAATTAATTCAGGGGTTCCTGCCCATGAAGGAGAGAGGACCTGGCTAGAGAAAAATGTGGGGGTTTTTCAGCCAGGCAGAAAGAAAACGAACACAATCTGGCCAAAGCTATCCCTGCTTAGACAGAGGTGTGGCTCAGACAAGCAAGCTTGTGGTCTCATAAAAGATTTCCAGGTTTCCGATGCAAGTGCTGTGAATCGCCTCATACATAAGCGAGAGTCAGCTAATTCCCCGTGGCTCGAGACATCCTCTCATTGATTTATGATGATTCTGCCGCATAGCCGCTAAACTGCTGAGGATGTGCAGTGAACCCTGAGAGCTTAGAGAAACCTGCCTGGTGGACAAGCCATATATCTTTTTAATAAAAATATTTTCCACCCTCAAAATTCTACCTTTTCCTTCCTACCTGATATTAAAATGTGTGCCCCGAGTTTCAGTGTCCTTTGAATCATACATTATGCACTTTCATTTACAAAAGCATCAATATTTAAGAGAAATTACTTATCTCCAGGATGATTTCTTGGGAAAGAGTTATTTTTCCCTTTATCCTCGACTTTTTCTCTTCCACCTACCTGCTAAAATTTCTTTTTTTCTCACTCCAGGCTTTTCCCCTCTTAGAGAAAGAGCCAGCTCGCCCTTTAATTTCATGCTGAAGCCCCTTGCTCTTGCCTGGCTTGGCCTGGCCAGGTTTTCTGGATGCCTGTGAAAGCGAACAGACCCATTGCACCTAGTCTGTGACTGCATGTAACTCTCCTCTGCCATACTTGATCCCCAAGTATATAGCGCATACGCTCTTTGAAACAAATCTACCAAATTAGTTTGTCTATTGTCAGGTGTTTCAACATAAAGACATAGTATGAACCCCCAGAGACATATCTGAATTTTTAAGTTGGATAAAAACATTTCAAAAATCTGATTAAGTGAAATGAAAGCATAGACTGGAGAAGAGAGTTTGATGATGAAATAACATTTTTTAATTCACTAAATTGATATGAATTAATGATCTTATAAGGTATAAAATATTAACATTTAGCAATTCTGTTTGAACTGTTATTTAGTAAGTATAAAATCATATCTATGCTTTTAATTCATTGATATGATAGATTTTATTAGTTTCAATTTCTATTACCTAGGTAGTGAAAATGCAAATTTCACCTTATATATCATCTTTCAGCCTAGGATCTAAATATTGTGGCTGCTTATTTTTTTCTACTTAGTTTTGAGCTTTGAATAACCTATATGTGGATTTAAAATCATTATTTTTTATTTACAAAACCATAGAATTCTCCCTTGCAATCACAGGATAGATGCACTCTCTAAATAATTCCTTGTTTTCTAAAGGAGATATTGCTTCAGGCTGTGGGATGTTCACATCTTACAAGGCACAAAGAGAAATGGACCCTAAGTCTAGGCCATTGTACTCAAGCATTCATTTTCAAGAAGGACAGAGAAGACAGACAGAGGGGGCGTAAAACATAAGCAAGTGGAGTACATTTGCTTTATTTTCTATTTAGGGGCATGCATACAGGATTGCTTTGTTAATGCACACCTGTGTCTGGGTCATACCATTTAGAAACCATGATAATAAAAATGAGACACATTGTGAAGCTTTTATTTTGTCAATATACCACAATTAACCTAGTCTCCAGAAATATAAGAATATATAAGCTAACAGGTAAAAAAAAATCATTTTTAACTTTCAGTATCATTTGTGTGAATAAGACTTACATTGTGCAATTTTAAGTATCATTTATATACTAAAGTTAGATATCAAAACTAAAAAAAAGAGTATCCCAAAGGCTTTCAGAATATTCTCTTAAATGAGTAGAACACACTAAAATTGGTGGTGGAAGGAAGTTGAAGCATTATTGCAAAGTTGTATAAGGCAAAGAATGTTTACTTTAATCAGTCAAACATTGATATGTATCAAGGCTATGCTATAAATATAATGAACATCAAATATAGCAAGTAACTAGCAAATATATTATTTCTATCAATATCTGTCAATTATATTAACTATCAGTATTTAAATTTAATTAATTATACCTTTAGTATCTTATGAGTGAGGAAACCAAAAATCCCTCAAAATAAATAAAATGTTTTTCCCAGATTTCAGATATTTGAGCTATCAAATTGACACCTCTCTGTGTTTACATGATTTACATATAACGTGTTATCATAAATTATAATCATGTAACTGAGCAAGATGTAGTTCTCATTTAATATAACTCCATTCAAGACAAAAATAAAATAAGGTTCATTCTTCAATGTTAATTATAATTCAAATAATTCCTCCCATTAGAGGATTTCTAGACTACATCAAATAGTGAGGTAAGCATACCATTTATCCAGAGGTGTCTAACCTTTATTAGGAAAATTACTAATAAGAAATATAGTAGACAAAATATTCTGTTTCCTCAAAGTGATAACTCAGATATAATCATGCAAAATCAAGCATGAAAATTACATTTTTCAAACCAATATCTATTAATATGTTCAAAATATAATTAAATTTTAAAAAGATTATTTACACATCATTTTTCAGGACTGTGTCCATGAAGTTCATTCTTTTAGTATGTTAAGAAATGCTTACCAAATTTTTATGATGTCTCTTTTAATGAGGATCATATTCACAAATGGACTTCTAGTAGATACTGAAGGGATATTGGAATTCATTTGAGCACATCAGCAACAGAAAGTTGATGATATAAAAGACATTAAGTAGAAACTAAAATAATATCAGAGGGCCTGTCAATTTAGAGTGGTGTTTTCAGTACAGGGAAGAGGGAAAATACAAGGATGGCATGGCTGCCAGACCTGCCTGTGCTCAGATAAGAAAGGGAAGGAAGAGGGAGGAAAAGAAAGGCTCCTCCTGGGAAGGCTAGATCTAGAGCGAGCGCAGCGGGACTCCCAGTCTGGTCAGCAGCACTGGTAACCAGGCAGCCCTCTCTTTCATCCCTTCCTCCTGGGAGAAGAGAGACCTTGGACATCTGCCTTCCTTACATGCTCCACCCTTAATTACATAATACAGTGATGCCATATTTATCTTAGTTGATTTAATATGTGTTAATTTTATGGCTGACAATCTTACTCGTCTATGCTCCATCCTAAAATGTATGTTGAAAATAATATTTTAAAATGAAAACACCTCCATTGATTTTTGCTTCAGACCAAGATCAAATGAAAAGGATCAAATTTACCTTTCTGTCTGTAGCAGACAAAAGCCATACAAAATACATGAACAATCGTTTGTAAGACACTGGACATCAGAAACGAGGGATAATGATTCCTGAGAAATTAGAACCAAATGAGGTGAGACCACCAGGTGTCCCAGCTTAATGCTCTGGAGGGTTTCCGCCCATGGCACAGGAGGAGGAGCTGAGATGGAACCCAGCATGTACCCTGAGTTGAGGAGTTGAACCTAAGGGTATAGTTAGATCAAGGTGCCTACAGTTTGCAGGACAGAGAACTAGAGAGGAGAGATATGCACAGAGAGAGGAGTTCAGAGATATGCGAGGGTCCCCTCAAGTGGTCAGCAGTATACTGATCAGTTTGTACATTTGAGGACACTACTTGAAACAGAGGAAAAGATTAGAGGTAACTGTGCCCAGCTCACACCCAAGGAGGAGAACAGTGTCTGTTGCCATCAGCTAGATTTGATAATCTCAAGATATATGAAGCATGGGGGTAAAGCAAAATAGACATGGTTTGCTTCAGAAATGGGACATAATTAGGCCTAGTCTGAGCCTTGCTCCACTCTCACCTAACAACTCTTAAAAGCAAGTCCCAAAGAAGGGTCAAACCATTTCTATGTAATCTGATTGCATCCCAGAATAAACATCAAGAAGATTAAAAATATATATATATCCAGAACCCTACAAGGTAAAATTAGCAATGTCTACTATCCAGTCAAATATTACTAGGCATACAAAAGAAGCAGAACAAGATGAGCCGTGATAGAAAATTCCATCACTTGAAACTGACCCAGAACTGACACAGATACGAAATTATCAGACAAGGACATAAAAAAAGCTATTATAATTCTATCCTATATGCTCAAAAATTGAAGTAGAGATATTGCAGATGTATTTTAAGAAACAAATTGAAATTTTAGAGATGAAAACTACAATGTCTAAGATTGAAACTACACTAAATGTGATGCCAGACTTTGAAGACTTAAATTATCTGCTCTAATATTCATGTTATAATAACTTTTTAAACTCCAGTTTACTACTCTAAAAAAAGACTAATAAAACCTAACTAAAGGTATTATTGCCAAGATTAAAATAAGGTAAAGGTGAAATGAGATGATAATGTAAACCACTTAGTGTGGTGTCTGGCACACTGTAAGCATGCAATGATTTTGAATTTATGTTACTCCCTGTTCACATTAATTGCTGGTTTCCTAATGCTTGAGGAATAAGTTCCAAACTTTATTTTGGGTATTCAAAATCTATACAGTCTGACTTCAGTCTTTTCTGGTCAGCCTGATTTCTATGTTACTTTATATAACTATATTTTAGTCAAACTAAAATTTAATATTTTCCCTGTATATCCCACAATTCTTTGCCTCACTGCCTGTTATAGGCTGAATTGTGTCTTCCCCAAAATTCATATGTTGAAGTTTTAACCCCATTATCAAAAAATGTGATAGTATTTAGAGATACAGGCTTTATAGAGATATATCAGTTAAAATGAGGCCATTCATTGGGCCCTAATCCAATATGACTGATGATCTTTTAAGAAGAGGAAACTTAGACACAGACATGTCCAGATGGAAGACACTGTGAAGACACAAAGAGAAGACAACCATCAACAAGCCGAGCAGAGAGCCCTGAAACAGCAGATCCTCCTCTTGTGGCGCTCAAAATTCTAGTCTCCAGAAAAGTGAGACAATAAATTTATGTGGTTTAAGTCCTCCAGTCTGCAGTGTATTGCTGCAGCAACCCTAGCCTAGCCTTATTCACCTTTCCCCTTTTAACTGCCTTCCTTGTGCTCATATCCAAACTATGAACTTTTATTCCAGATTTAGATGGGTCTGCCAATTCTCCATATACTAGTGTGTGTGTATATATATAATTCTCCCACTAACATGTATTCTCTTTCTCCTCAGAATCCTATATAAAATCTATATATCTATGACACATTTTCTATATCTCAAATTATCATTACTTATCTGCCCTATTGCTCCAACTGGACTGACATTTCCTATGAAGTTGAATCTACTTCTGACTCATTCTTATATTCCCTGTGGAATCTAGCAGTTCCAGTAAGTGGTAGAATCCCCATTAAGATGTTCTTGATGAGTTAAAGCATAAGTCACATTTAGGAAACAACACATATACATATATATATATATATATATATATATATATATATATATATATGACTGTGTATTTGTTTAATTTTAAACTGTGTCTTCTTTACTAGGACAGTAAACTCTGAACACGGAGAATTTTATGTCTAATGAAAGTGTTCATTCAGCTTTCAAAAACACCCATACTCTTAAGCAGTAACAGGTTGGTTTCCTAAATGCATTATGGAAAATTAATACATTTTTATAACAATTTCCAAAGAAAAAATATTTAGCAATTTTATGAATTTTGATCATACTTGTACTTCTATTGTCAGTACTAATAACCTTAAGCACAATTCATCTGCTTTCAGACAGTAATTCTGCCATCTCACTGAAGGGGGCATCATGATGCTTTCTCTAATGCACAATATTTCATCTCTTTTCTCAAAGTCTCTTTATTTTGGTTCATCACCACCACCTCCATATTTACCCAGTGTTATAATTTATCTCTTGTTTTCTTTACCTTAAAGCTATCTTATTTACGTTCTCCCACAAATCAACAGAGAAAAGTCACAGTCAAAATCCTTAATTACTTTATATAATCAAAAGCGGAAAGGAAGGGAGAAAAGGGTTTTCCAAGATTCACCTTGAATTGCCTACTCTATGAAATCTCTCCTCACCGTGCCACAGGTAGTTCTTGTCTTCATGCTTCTTGTCGTATCCCTCTGTGAGGGTATAACAACACAAATGGAACATTTTATAACAGGTAAGTTTTCACACATTTTTCCTACCGTGACTAAACATGAAATCGAATAATTAAAAGAAAAATGTCCTTATGAATCTTTTGTATGTGTGTCTCCAGTATATAGCACATGCTTGATAGATAAAGGGTTCATTGTATGTGGAAGTACACTAGTGACTCATAGGCTCAAATTCCAATAGAGAAGGCAGGATACTGTGGGATATACTGTTTGTTATTTATTATTAATACTAGAGGCCCAGTGCATGGATTCGTGCACTGGTGGGGGGACGTAGCCTGCAGGGATTGGCCCGCTGTGGGAGTGCTGCTCATCATGATCAGCTGAGCGGCTGTGGACCTGCACTCTGAGTGGCTGCTCCCGCTGTGGGAGCTCCGCTCATCCGCTCATCCCAGTCAGCTGAGCAGCTGTGGAACCGCCCTCTGAGAGGCTGCTCCCACTGTAAGTGCACTGACCACCAGGGGGCAGCTCCTGCATTGAGCATCTGCCCCCTGGTGGTCAGTGCACGTCATAGCAACTGGTAGACCAGTTCTGGTCATTCTGCTGTTCAGTTGCTGGGCTTTTATACACATAGATTACTACTACTACTACTACTACTACTACTACTACTACTACTATTTATAGTTGTTGCCCTTGTTCCCTTTTTTTTTAATTTTTAAAATTTTTGGTCAAGTATTCCAAGAAAAGATTCATAACTGATGGCAGTGGCAGTTTCTTCTTTCTCTTCTCATCCTTCATCTTATTCCTCTCCCATTCTTCTTATTATTGTTGCTGCTGTTATTATTATTATATTTTTTCTGTTGTCATTGTTATTATTTTCTATCATGATCTCTAAATGTAGGTTTACATGTGAATTTTTAAATATAAATAACACCAATGTCCTCAGTGTAGGGTATTAAAAAGTAAAAGGTTTATTTTTATAAAGTCCATAGTCCCCTAGGTCTCAATGAATTACAGTGATGCTCATCAGAATTCCCTGCCCTTTACCATGATTATTTGACTTCCAGGTAAAGGCATTTTCTTGTGGTTCACCCAAACCTCAGCTGCCTCCAGAGGTGGTTTCTCACTTTCTAATTTGCAGACTGTGGTTTATTGACATGTGTGGGGGTTGCAATGGGCAAGTAGAGTTCTCAAGAGGTTGAAAATTCTAGGACCAACCTTCTCTGTATAATTAAGTGCTCTACATTTCAGAATAGTTTATGGCTATTTGCAATTCTAAACTAGGGCCCACTCCATAAGGAGGCCACTGTCTTTTGGCTTCTGGAAAGAAAGATGCTGTCATCAAAGGGAGATACTGGCTGCAGGACCTGAGAAGCTCGGGCCGGGAGTCTGGCAGGTCCAAAGAACCAGGTAATATCTCTGAGACTGAATATAAATCAAAATTATGCTCAGGAATATGAATTTCTAACAGAAAATAGTCCAAAGAAGATGTAAGCCTAAGTAGGGAAGTTCCAGGCAGAGTCCACAGAGGCATGGGAGACATTCTGTGAAGATCCAAACAGCAAAACATGAGTGGACTTTCATAGAGAAAACATGGTTTGGAGGCCCCACAAGTTCAGAACATGGTATAATTCTGGAGGCCAGTTATCTGAGAATGATAGCAGAGAGGCACAAGCCCGGTGACTGGCAACTATGGTATCATGTTAAAGTAGGACCAATCATAAAATATTCTTATTGTTAATAAAGGTATATTTCCTTAATTTCTCCAGGTTCCCTTTATTTTACTCACCTTTGCTCAAAATAAAGAACTGATTAAAGATTGATCTTAGTCTGATACAGGGCTCAGGAAATGTGGATGCAAGCTGCTGGGGTAAAGTGAAAGGGAGAGAGCAGATAATTCAAGATTCCTCTCAGGCTCACCAACTCCCTTTTGAAATAGGAGAGGCTGCTGGTGCTTTGCCTAGATTTCCTTTACTGGGTCAACGCATCCATCACCTATGGGCCATGAGGGTTGGCTACTATTAGGTACAACTGCACACTTCTGTAGAGAACTGTCCCCTTGGCTGGCAGAAGCTGACTCGCTACAAGATATATGAGAACTTAGCAAAAAAATAGCCACTGACTCTGGCTGAGATGGGGATGCCAAACTGCATCCCAACCTACTCACTTCAAGGCAGGACAAGGCTGTGATGCCATCCACAGTGCAGAGCTCCATATGGGATGTGGTTCAGTCTAGACTTCATTTTTGCTTAGCTTCTTGCCCTGCCTCATCTCACTTCTGTTTATTTTGAGAACGTTCCAGAATACTTGTCTTAGGCTCTGTTTCTTGGAAAGTGACCTAAGAGATGCTTTTACTGTTGTTTATTTATATAAGTAAAAATCTTAGATATGGGGTGGGTTCTAAAGTTAGAGAGGGATGAAGTGATTCCTTAGTCCACTAGTTATTGTTGAGTCACCTCTCTGAGCCTCAGTTTTCTTATTACTAGCATGGGAACAATAGCATTAACTTTATAAGGTTTGGAGAAGAAAGGTTAATCATAATTATGTTAATTATAATAGTTTGCATTTGTGCATCAAAAATCACATTGTTCATATTTCATATATCAATTTATTCATTACACTTTACTAAGTTCCTTCTATATATGAGGCACTGTCTTACATTCATAGTATAGAGGTGAATAGACAAAAATAATTTTCTTATGAAATATAGAGGACTCAATATAAGAAAATAATACAGTGATTTTTATGAATACAATGGGACAATAATGCAGGAAATGGGTGCAGTAATGTGGTCTTAATCCTCACTAAAAACCTATGTATTTTGCAGATGAGAAAACTGTGGGTTAGAAAGGTTAACTCCATTATTCAATACCACACAATCAATCAGGAGTAAAAGAAAGTGCAAATCCAGCCGTACCTGACTTAACGACTAAGTTATAATATCTCACATGTAATAGGTACTATCTATAGTAATAACAATATCGAATAACTGAACAACAAACCACCCCACCGACTGAATCTCTGAGACAGCTAATATTTAAAAAAGCAATGCAGTTTATCCTTAGATTTTTCATTCAGGATTTCAGGAAAGATCCCTACTATTGCATTAACCTGCCAGCTTCCCAAAAGAGGAAATAGAAGAGAAAGATCTGAGAATTAGTAAGTGTACTTTCGACCTAGGATTAAATGCTTGTCTCATGAATGGGTTTGTAAGAGTTCTCTTCTCTTCAAATTAATGAAAAAGTTTGAGAAAGATTGGTGCTAATTATTTTTTAAATGTTTAATAGAATTCACCAGTGAAACAATCTGGTCCTGTGTTCTTCTTTGTGAAGAGCTTTTTGGTTACTAATTCAATCTGCTTACTTGTAATTGGTCTATTCAGATTTTCTATTTTTTTATGATTTGGTATTGGTAGGTTGCGTGTCTCTAGAATGTATCTATTTCTTCTAGATTATACAATTTATTGGTGTATAATTGTTTATAGTAGTCTCTTATGATCTTTTTTTTTCCTGTGGCATCAGTTATAATGGCTCTTCTTTCATTTTTGGTTTTATTTATTTGAGTGTTCTCTCTTTTATTAACTTAGCTAAATATTTGTCAATTAAAAATAATAGAGAGGAAAAACTTAGCCATTATATAAAGGATGCCAAATTCTGATGTAGTAACTCTCTCCTCTATATGGTACTCTGTGGTCAGAGGATTATGCAATGAGTTAGTTTATCTTCTGATAAAATATTTTATCTTGCCGCTGTAATGAATAATTATTCTCTTCAATTGGAAGTATGTTACATCTACATAGTTGAAATGAAGTTACAGAATTATTCTTATTTTCTATCAGTCTAACAAAGCCTTTAGGTCATTAGAATATTCAAGTAAGATAAATTATATATATATATAAAAGTCTAAGTGACCAGCCAACCGGCTGATTGGCTGACCAGCCAGTAGCTCTGACTTGCACTGACCATAAGGAGGCAGATGCTCAATGCAGGAGCTGCCTAGCGACAGCAACTTTGCAGAGTGCCCTATCGCACTCTGGGACCCCTGGGGGGATGTCAGACTGCTGGTTTCAGCCTGATCCCTGCAGGCCAGACTGAGGGACCCCATAGATACACGAATCTGTGCACCAGGCCTCTAGTAATAACATAAATAAGAAATAAATGATAACAAAATAAGGAAAATTATATTTATTGAGGCTAATTATATTCAAATATATTCTAATATCTTTGACATCATTCTATCTCTTTCTTATTTTCTTACTTTAATGGAAAAGTGCATTCATCATAAACTCCCAATGCTAATAAATAAAACAGATAGATAGATGGATTCTTACTTCTTTTAAAAACAAATGCATGTTAATTAACAATTGAATTCAATGACTTTTCTCTGATGAATTAGATGAGTAGAGGAAAGAAATTTGGACCTACCAGTAGAATTTAAAAACAAAATATTATTTTCACCGAGGTCTTAAACAGATTAAAAAACAACAACCACCTAATAAATGAATGAGCTACTCTGTTGAGTAGACAATACTTTAGTAACTTTATTTTTTTATAAAATAGTGCTCTTAAATAATTGTGGATTAATGAAGGTCAATTCTATATTTTATCAAATAAAAGGATGGAAAACCAAGCGCAGAATCCAAAAAGATATTACATTGGTTATATATTGCTGTCACAAATTACCTCAGGACTAAACAACACTTATTATCTCTCTGAGTCAATAATCCTGCTGTGGCTTAGTTGGGTGTTCATGGCTTAGTGCAGCGGTTCTCAACCTGTGGGTCACGACCCCTTTGCGGGTCGAACGACCCTTTCACAGGGGTCGCCTAAGACCATCGGAAAACACATATATAATTACATATTGTTATTGTGATTAATCACTATGCTTTAATTATGTTCAATTTGTAACAATGAAAATACATCCTGCAAACCCGATATTTACATTACGATTCATAACAGTAGCAAAATTACAGTTATGAAGTAGCAACGGAAATAATTTTATGGTTGGGGGTCACCATAACATGAGGAACTGTATTAAAGGGTCGTGGCATTAGGAAGGTTGAGAACCACTGGCTTAGTGTCTCTCAGAAGTCTGCATTCAAGGTGTTATCTGGGGCTGCAGTCGTCTCAACTGGAGGAAAATTCACTTCAAAGTTCACTCAGGTGCCTATTTACAATTAAGTCTCAGGTTCTTGCGAGCTGAAGCTGGCAGTATTGGCTCCTTGCCATGTGGCTTTCTCCATCGGGCTTCCCACATCTTGGCAGCTGGTTTTCCCCAGAATATAGATTCCGAGATAAAGAGCCCAAAATGGAAGCCACTATCTTTTTTAAACCTGATCTTTGAACTGACATCCTATCAATTCTGCTGTATTCAATTCATTAGAAGTAAGTTGTCAAATCTAGCCATACTCAAGGCAACTATTACACAAATGTGTGAATATGAAGTAGGTGTCAGAGATCTTAAGGGGCAGTCTTAGAGTCTGCCCAGCACAGATAGACCCTCAGTGGTACTAGATATATTTCCCTTTCCTTTTAAACATCTGGAAGCAGCCCGTTGTCTTCTCTAATATTTGGACATCATCAGAGAATTTAAAAAAAAATAGTAGAACCCAAGGGTAAGGATAAGTAACTCTAATATGGTAGTTGTATTCCAAACCTCAAGACACACTGAAAGGGGCATATCTATGTCCTCTTAGATTGCCATTAATTTCCTAATATATCATAGCAGGATTCATGTCTTTACCTATTTTTCTACATATCTAAAAGACTTTGCTTTCTCTTTATTTTCCTTTGTTTTTCTGAATTATATCTTTTTTAAATTTTATTGTTGACAGTATTATAGATGTCTCCCATTTTCTCCATTTGCCCCATCTTAATCTTGATTCTTTACTCTTTGACCTTCATTGGAGCGCATTTACCATACATCATCACTATCTAGGCAAATTGGGCAGATGGAAAGCCTTACAAAAGGCAAAAGGTCTTGGTCTCTGCTAGATTTGGCTTCTAATGAGAGGAATTAAGGGAGAAATGTTACTCCTTTGTCTGATTTTTTAACCCAGCTAAATATAGCCATTTTTGTCTGAGGTCGTTAAAACCTCCTGTAGATTGAATTTCTCTAGGCACACTCTGGGTACACATACTTCAGAAGTAAATTTAGCCACAACAGAACCTACCGTTATTAAAAGATTAAAATATGTATTTTGCATTTTATTCAGGAGGCTTGGCTGTTCCCATGAGCTAACAGTACGTTTACATTGGTTCTTGTCTTTTCTGCAGCATTTAAATCCCAATTCTAATGACTAAAGAGTATAAACCTATAAACATAAACTTTTAATGGTTTGAATAAGGTTGAAAACAAAAAGTTCTGTAGTTAAACACAATTATTTTGCAAGGGCTCAGTCTGCTTAATGTATCTTACCAGTATTTCTCACATGCAGTTCATAATTACAGGGGAGGGGCGGAAATAGCAGTGCTGACTTTTAATAGCAAACTTAGCTTTTACAATTTTCCTACTTTTTTTACTCTAAAACATCAAGGCTATTTTTGTTGCCACTTTTCCTCCTTTAAAAACCTTCATTAAATTCTAAAATTCTCACCCCACTTGTGAAAATGCAATGATAAAATAAACCAGTAGCAAAGTTGAATGGAATCCAGTTCTAAAATCCCCTGCCTCACTCAGCTGCTTCTTAGATACCTGAAATGTGCTGCTTAATTTAGAAAGAAAAATTGCAGCGAGCCGACAATCCTGCATTTCAGAGACAAGGGAGCAGGAAATGATTTGCAGGTGACTGAAAGGTGGTATTTGCACTTAGGATTTCCTGAGCTTTCCAATTTTAACCTTGAAGCTTACCTATCTTTGATTTTAAGAATTAGATCCAACCCACATTCTGGATGTCTCTCAACTTTAGAGGTGCATCTTGGTTGGGGATGAAAAAAAAAAAAAAGGAAGGCTACATGCTCAGCCCTAAAAGAGGCAAGAACAAAACAAAATGTAAAGGAAATAAATCCAGGCTACAGTTTAGCTTTCCTGTGAGCCAAGGACAAGGAGCGAAGTAATTTAACCCTTGGAATGTCACAGAGAACTAAAGAGCTCTGGAGAAGAGTCTATTGCATTTGCCATTTTCAAGCTAAAAAATAAAATTATAGAAAAGCTAAATGAGAAAACATTTTATTTAAAAATGTATTGCTATGAGTAAATATGGTAGAGTTAAATGTAAAATATTTATATATATATATATATTCATAATGTTTGACTGAGTAAATGTGTATAAAGTGTGAAGTAAGGTGTAAATTTCATTCTTTTTTTAAACTTAAAATGTAGGATAATGAGTTTGTTTTGGGAGGTTAATTTATGCTTTGTTGCCTAGAAATAAATTTTATCATTCTTTACTTAAAGTAACAGTATGGGGAAGTTGACTCTTGTTCAAGAGACTACTATAAACAAGAAAAACCAACAAACAAAAACTCTTAGACACAGACAACAGTATGGTGGTAACCAAAGGGTAAAGAAGGTCAAATATATGGTGACAGAAGATGACCAAGTTCTCCTTGTCTCAGGACCCCGTGCTATTTATTGACAAATATTGTCCTAAGACAAGGTAGATATACACATCAAAGGCTAGGGCTACTATACAGAATCCATTGTCAGATTGGGGGAAATGCCTAGAGCACTTGCCAGGTTCTTTATTCTGTTCAGGTGTTTGGCCAGTAGGAGGCAATACCATGTAAATTAAGATGCCCTTAGCTATCTGGCAGCAAGCATTCATCCTTTTCAGGTTTGGGGAAATGCCCTCAGCCATTTCCAGATTCAGCCCTGCTGACATGCTGGAACTGGCTTCCGGCACTCATAGACACAGACAACAGTATGGTGGTTACCAAAGGGTAAAGAGAGTCAAATATATGGTGACAGAAGATGATTTTCTTTACTGGTGAGATGATGAGACCTTGGTTCTTGTCTTCTTGAAGGAGATATTTCAATTAAGAAAAAAAGTGTAGCAGAGTAAGTAAGAATTTATTGGCTGCAGCAAAAATATAGTTAGGACAGTGAAACAGGAAGAGCATAGCAGTAACAGGAGCGCCTAGGCTGGGCTGCCTTGGCTCACTGGGAAGTCAGAGTAAAGGGGGCCTTGGAGACAGGATCAGGAAGTTAGCCTGAGATGAGCTACCTCTGCCCATTGTTCCCCTGGTTGCAAGTCTCATGGGGTCCCTTAGCCAGAGAAGGTGGGAGGGAATGACGCTGACATGCTTCCCTGGGGGAGAGCACTCGCCAGGTCCTTTATTCTGAGCATATTTCTCTCTCTTGCTGGTGGAAATCTTAGGGGAAGTCTCAGGGGAGGGTCTCAGTAGAATATTCATCAGCTTTCCAGGTGTGCTCTTTCGGGGTCCTGGTCTCCACTGATTGGTTGGCACCAGGGCAGGGGGTCATTAGTCAATGCAGCTGGTCCTGAGGCAGCATGGCATCACTTGTCTGGTTTTGCTGCTTTTCTGGGCCTGGAGCTGAAATACAACCATGGCCTAGATTTTTTCTTTAGGAAGGAAAAGGTTAGGGTAGCTAAACCGCATGGCCAGCGATATGAAAGCTCAGGGGTCCAAAACCCCATGACCAGTGATATAGGAGAGGATAGGTAACCCTGGGGGCAAGGTTCTTATATTTCCAGTTTTGCTCCTTGCTAAGCATCTGGGGCTTTCTGCCCTGGTGAGTTTCTGTACTTGGCCCATTGCCCTTGCTCTGCTCATGTCTGTTTAATGGCAATAACATTCTGACTTTGGGTGTGCTCACAATGCAATATATAGATCATGTATCATAAAAATATACACATGAAACCTATATAATCTTATTAACCAAGGTCACCTCAGTATATTTAAAAATAAAATAACAATTTTTATTCAAGGCCTCCGGTATCTAAATTCTGAATTAACTAGTATAATGCAGCTAGCAAGCTCTCAATATATATTGGTCAAATAACTAAATAATGCAATGAAAGAAATAACAGAGAGAGACACAGAGAGAAAAAAGGATATAAATGACACGTGAAATATTATTCCAGTGGCCATCACATCTTAAAATACTTTTTTTCACTTGTCTTCTAGGAATACTTCTTTTTTTCCTCCTATTTCACTAGTGGTAGCTTTTCAGTCTCCTACGGTGGTTTCTTTTCTCTCTAATTTCTAAATACAGTATCTGTGTGCATTAGGACTTAGTCCTCAATGTTTTCGATTTTTCTCTATGTATAGCCAGTTCCTATGTAATTTCTTCAAATTTATTGATTTCATTATACCAATACTCCAACCCACCCACCCAATAGAGCTCTAAATAGAGTTCTTTCTTTACCTCTGGATTCATATGCTTAATTTTTTGTTTGATCCTCCACAGTAGACTTCAAATAGCCATGTCAATGGCAAATTTTACCAAACAAGAACCCTTTAATCATACACCCTCACTTCTAATCTCTTCCTTCTTCAATCTTCCCCATATCTACCAATGATATTGCCTCTGCTAAATTTAATATATTTTATTGATTTTTTACATAGAAGAAGGGATAGGGATAGAGAGTTAGAAACATCAATAAGAGAGAAATGTTGATCAGCTGCCTCCTGCACACCTTCTACTGGGGATGTGCCTGCAACCAAGGTACATGCACTTGACCAGAATCGAACCTGGGACCCTTCAGTCCACAGGCCGACCCTCTATCCACTGAGCCAAACCGGTTAAGGCTGCCTCTGCTAAATTTTTGAAACTAAACTTTGAAGACTTTTATAGTTCTTTTTTTAATACCAGTCACTCAATCCTTTCACATGCCCTGTTAGTCTACATTCAAAAGAGATTCCAAAATCTTATCATTTTTACCTTGTTCGTGACTGTTAAAAAACCTATTTAACTTGTTCTTCTCTTGTCTAGACTACTTGAATAGTCTCCTGGAAGTATTCCTGCTTCATTTTTTGCTCACTCTAGAGAATTTCTCACCCAGAGGCTGAGGTTTGAAAATAGGAGGCATAACCAGAGCCCAAAAGTATACTCATTACCGATGCAAGTGGAAGGAGAACTGATGCCATAATAATAACCTGATTATTATTTAACAAGAAAGGAGGGAAGAAAATAGGCAAGCCATTTATACAGCTGTGCCAAAAAAGCTTCATTTAACATTCTCCAAGTCTGCTCCCCACTAATTGTTGGGGGAAGGAACTGGACAAAGGCAGTTTATACGCATGCCCAGTAAAGGTCTGAATGATGTAGGAAGGCGTTTGTCTGTCAATCACACCTGAAAACAAGTAATTGGCTAGGATGAGTGTGGCCACTGCAAGCACTAGAAAACCTAAATATTTAAACTTCTAAACAAAGAAGTGAGCTCTTTTTCTCTCTCTCATGTGCAGGTTTCCTGACTCCCCTGTGCCCACATGGCCATGTGGGGCTCCTCACACAGACTAATAGGCTTTAATGATCTTGGATGCTAAACCACACCCAGCTGCAAAATGGAATGGAAACTCTGGACACTGGCCCTCCTTCTGGCTCTGCTGAACTCCCAGCTGCCCCCTTTTCAGGAATGGCTTGGGCGAAATGGGATATTGGAAACTAAAGAATGTAACTCCACGTCGATAAAATCTTCTCATCCTCCCATTGGGGCTTCTGAAAAACCTTATTTTAGCAATGGCCCAAGAATCACACTCTCACGAACAACAGAGGAATCCCACTGATGTATTCCTCTGGCAGCAGAAGCACCATAATTCACTGTGCTCGTAATCAGTGACGAGGCACAGAAACAAGATTTATAAAATGACCTGGCTTCTCTCTTCCCTTTACCTGCCAGTGTCTCCCCCAGCTGTTTCTTCTTTAGGATTTGTCTCATACAGAAGCCTCTGGAAAACAGTATCAAAGACTCATCCCCTTTCTCAAATGATACAGAACAGAACTCAAGAAAGGAGAGAATGGATATAGGCCCAGGAGCAATGAGTTTTGTCCCTCTCTCCATCCCACCCATAACTCATTTTCCCCACAAAGCAAGAATGAACTATACAAAATAGAATACATGTCATGCCAAGTGCCTAGTCTCAAACTTCCAATAGCTTTACATCATACTCTAAATAAAAAACAAGTTCTTGGCCCAGCCAGTGTTGCTCAGTGGTTGAGCATTGACCTATGAACCAGGAGGTCATGGTTCAGTTCCCAGTCGGGGTACATGCCCGGGGTTGCTGGCTCGATTCCCAGTGTGGGGTGTACAGGAGGCAGCCATCAATGATTCTCTCTCATCATTGGTGTTTCTATCTCTCTCTAAAAGTCAGTGAAAACATATTTAAAATGTTTACAATGTAGCAGGAATTATGGATTGAAAGCTACTATAGATTTTTGCTTCTGAAACCAACATTCCCAGGAACATAAAGATACTTTTATGAGTGTACATACAATTTCCCACACTCATTCTCAGTCCCACAGCATCAGCTCCAGGAGTGCCCGGTGCCCTACACAACCTTCCAAACACAGCCGATGTGCTTCCTTTCCACCTTCCCAATCTCATACACATTGTTCTTGTTGCCAACAACCATACAGGGAAAGGAATTCTGGAAACTCTAGTTTTAAAATAGCTGACCACCACAGTAAGCATTGCCATAAGATGTAAGAAGTATCTTTCTACCTTTTTTTTTTTAATGAATTTAACTTTAAAGCTAAAGTTGACTACCCTGGAACTTGTGGTCAATACCCTCTAATTATGATTGAGGAATTATTTTCTAGATTTTGAGGAGGAATCCCTATGACCACAATCATCAGGCAATACTGGTTACTATTTTTTTAAATATATTTTATTGATTTTTTACAGAGAGGAAGGGAGAGGGATAGAGAGTTAGAAACATCAATGAGAGAGAAACACCGATCAGCTGCCTCCTGCACACTCCCCACTGGGGATGTGCCCGAAACCAAGGTACATGCCCTTGACCGGAATTGAACCTGGGGCCCTTCAGTCCGCAGGTCGACGCTCTATCCGCTGAGCCAAACCAGTTAGGGCAATACTGGTTACTATTAATGGTTTACATATTTTCCCACATATTATTTCTTCCATGCATGGAACAAAGGACTCTTAGAAAAGTGTGGCAACCCTGATGGCAAAGCTTCAACCTCCAACCTGTACCCATGTCACTATGACATCCCTAATATTTTTGCATGTGTATTTTACATATCTTTGTCACTACATGCTTCATTCTAGATATTTTCCTCTGCCCTTTTTTATTTTCTTTCATTTATATTTACCATCCACTCAACTCAATTTTTTATTTGAATTTTTAAAAATTCTATATATAACATTACACTTTCCATTGATTAATGCTCTGTAAAACTTCTCAATATTGTGTTATATTTTACTTAATATGTATAGTACATTTATTTTAGTCTTTGACTTCTTCTGTATTTATTTCCTGTATACCCTGTGGATCTGTTTCTACTATATGTTTTATTTATTTGCTTTAAATTTTGATCATATTATTTGAGTTTTGAATGATATTTTTTGGTTAAGTGTCTTCTACTGAATATTTTGAAAATGTGGAATAGTTTGAGTCTTAGGCAGTGATTGTTTTCTTTTATGAGATTTTTAGTTTCCTTCTGGTAAGTGGCTAAGGGTACTAGCAATTTCAGATCAGTTAATCCATTTTCAGAATTTTTTTTTTTAAATATATTTTATTGATTTTTTACAGAGAGGAAGGGAGAAGGATAGAGAGCTAGAAACATTGATCAGCTGCCTCCCACACACCCCCCACTGGGGATGTGCCCGCAACCAAGGTACATGCCCTTGACCGGAATCGAACCTGGAACCCTTGAGTCCGCAGGCCGATGGGTACTAGCAATTTCAGATCAGTTAATCCACTTTCAGAATTGACATGAATTACAGTAGGACCCTAGTCCCTGTGAGGACGCTTCTAATTCCATTCATTCTTACTCCAGAGTATAAACTTTCATGGTCTCACCTCAAGGGGGAAGAGGAGTTGACAGGGTTCATTTTTCCTATTGAACTTTGCATAATAAAGAATTTAGCCTTGCCCCCAAAGAACCAGATTTCTGTTATCAGCTTCTGGGAGATAATTTATATCATACTTCATAGGAGTGTCATTGTTTAGAGTAGTGGCTGGACACACAGGATCTCAGGGTGTGGGTGGTCATATCCAATAATCTTAGGGTGGAGCTAGCCAGCCCAGAGAGACCAACCCTGTGATTTAAGGTGGGGACTTTCGGGTCATGCAGTATTAATTAACCTGGAAAATGAGTTCAATTATGTCAGCAATTAATCAATTAATCGTGCCTATGTAATAGAGCCCCAGTGAGAACTTTGAACACTGAAACTGAAACTGAGATGAGCTTCCCTGGTTGGCAACACTCCAGGCTGCCAGCAGTGTAACATGCCCTAACTCCGCATGAGAGGACAATGGGAGCTCCACGTTTGGAACCCTTCCAGACTCTGCCCTATGCATCTCTTTCTTTGGCTGATTTTAAGCTGTATCATGAGCAGACTAGCTTTTAGTGAGTTCTGTGAGTCACTCTAGAGCAGTGGTTCTCAACCTTCCTAATGCCACGACCCTTTAATACAGTACCTCATGTTGTGGTGCCTGTTATGCCCAGATTTCAGGATCCCCAAGAAACCACATCAGGGAGCCAGCCATGTCCGATGCAAAAGCATAAGAGTCTTTATTCGAGCTAGCTCGGCTCCCCCACCTTGCCGACACAGCAGCAGGAAGCAGAGAGAGATAACTCTGTGTGGAGAAGGGTTATATAGGGGGAGTTGGAGTAAGGGGAGGAGAAAGGACTGTGCTCTGCCGATTGGCCAGGCACAAGTCCGTGTCTTCTTCCTGGGTGTGGCTAGCAGAGGCTTAGACTTCCGGGAAGAAGCTCCTTGCCAAGCACGTGGCCAAGGTAAGATGGAGCACTTACCCTGGGGCAAGATGGAGGGTGTAGCCCTTACCCTGGGGCAAGGTGGAGGGCCTAGCCCTGGCCCTTTCAGTGCCCCCCAACCATAAAATTATTTTCATTGCTACTTCATAACTATAATTTTGCTACTGTTATGAATCGTAATGTAAATATCTGATATGCAGGATGTATTTTCATTGTTACAAATTGAACATAATTAAAGCATAATGATTAATCACAAAAACAATATGTAATTATAGATGTGTTTTCCGATGGTCTTAGGCGACCCCTGTGAAAGGGTCGTTCGACCCCCAAAGGGGTTGCGACCCACAGGTTGAGAACCGCTGCTCTAGAGAATTCTAAAACCTGAGGGTAGTTTTGGAGCCTCTGACCCTGCAGTTGGTGTCTGAAGTGAGAGTGGTCTTACAGAGGATTGTGCCATCAACCTTCACAATTTGGCTAACTCCATGCATACCTGGATCCCAATGTCATGTCCTCTCCTATATGCAAAGCTTATCTTCCAACCACTTATCTATCCTTCAGGAATTGGCAGAAGCATCTTACAGAAAAACTGGTTCTGATTCCGGGATCACCCCACTAGGTTGACTTCTTTTTTAACTGGATCCTTCTAATTCTTCACTATCTCTTTACCTCTGTGATGCTTAGAGAAGATGCTTCATATACTTTTAAAAATGTTACTAACTGTTTTTGGGTACATATTTCAGTTCACATTGTAATCTACCATTATCAGAATGAAAAAAAAACTTTCAATATTGATTATATACATTAAAAAGGTTAAATATGCATGTTATAACTACCATAAATAAATCAGAAGAAAAGTTGTACATTATTTTAAAAGTCAAAAAGGACTAATTACAAACAAATAGTATCAGATAGGCCTAATATACAAGGGTAATATTAACAATATGCCAGAAAAAAAAAGGAAAAAGGCACATACATATACTTAATAGAAAAATGCATGCAATTAATTCTGAGATATATGAGGGGCAGGGGGTTGGGACTCAAAAATAAGAGAGATCAAAATTAAACATATTGAAATACCATTTCTTACCTATTATATTTTTAAAAATGAAATATTGTGAATTCATGAATATTTTGTCCTGAAAACTATGTACTTCCTACTATGTCCATTCTAAAACCCAAGTAGTGATGGGCAGCCCTAGTGCTTATAATTTAACTAGAGGCCTGTTGCACGAAAAGATTCATGCAATAGGCTTTCCCTTCCCCTGGCTGCTGGCACCAGTTTTCCTCTGGCACCTGGGACCCAAACCTTCACTCTGGCCATCACCTTCCATCTTCGCTCTGGATACAGTCTTCGCTGTGGCTGGAGCCTTCAGTCTTTGCTCCTTGCTCAGGAGGGAGTCTTCAGTCTCTGGCCAGAGCTGCTCCTGTAGCTCCATCCGCCCCCCAACCTCCCCCTCATAGCTTGATCGCTGCTTAGCCTGTAGACCTTGCCATCGGGCTCCTGGGTTCCAGGGGGCCGCCTTGCCTCCGGCCCAGCTTTCCGATCAGAATCACGGCCGCAGGCAAGGCCGCTCCTGAGTCCCAGGGGTGCCGCCTTGCCTGCGCCCGGCTTTCCGATCGCAATCACCGGCTGGGGGGCGGGCAAAGGCGGCCCCCGTTCTCTGATCCAGCCTTTGCCCTGCCACCCAGCTCCATCTTCCGTCCTTCCCCTATCGCCTCCTATCATTGCACTTATGTATGCAAATTAACCACCATCTTTGTTGGTGGTTAACCACCATCTTTCTTGGCAGTTAATTTGCATATCACCCTGATTAGCCAATGGGAAGCGTAGCAAAGGTACGATCAATTACACTTTTTGTCTTTTATTAGATAGGAGGATCTCTAAAGGCCTTTCTCAATAAAATAACAAGGAACTTGGAGAAATACTTGGTTTCAGGTTTGGGTAGTAAATGTACAAAATGAACCTAGAATATGTTGTTATTCCAGAAGTAATGGATTCCCAAGGATTAATATGGTCATGTTAAAAGTGCCAATAAGTGTTGGGGTCCAGCCCCAGCAGGTCCAGGGGTTCCCAAAGGTGTGGACAGAGTCGGCGAAGAATAAATGACACAGACAGTGTTCAGTTTATCAGCAGCTTAGCCAGGTTCTCTAGCCAGGCTCTCTAGCTAGGTTCTCCAGCCAGGTTGTCTTTATTCTCCTGTTACATCAGTATTTATACCAGTTGATTTTAATCCTATCCATTCTATTCCAAAGGTTAGGGCCTTTGTTATCTCCATTCCAAGATCACTACTCCATTGTTCTGTTAAGCTACAAGGAAGTAACTGAAGGAGATTATCCTAAGTAAAGATTATGTAGCTTAAGTGTGATTATTCGTAGTTAAAGTGATTAACTACCCACCTGGCACTTAGTTAAGGGGTTTTACTGATTTATTCCCTTCCTTAGTCCTGTTAATCCTTAACTCCAGGGAAAAATCCCCACCTGGGAAACAACCTTTCTCAGAGAGGTGACCTTGATTAAAACACATAGCGCTAAGAAGGGGAGTGAACATATTAAGAACAGTATCCCATATATGCCAGGTCCCTTGAAACATACGCTGTGCAGATGTTTCTTCCCTGCAGCGACTGTGTCAAGCAGCAAGGATGGATCTGCTTTGGGAAATAATTAGCTTTCATTGGCATCAGATGGAACAATTTAAGCATCATAAAGAGAGCACCTACAAAGGATTGAATCATATCAAATATGTAAAAGTCATAATATAACAACAATACTCTCACTGACCAGCAGTGAAGGTTTCTAGGGCATCAAAACATCATTCTAAAATTTATTAGTAAGATAAAGAATATATATTTATCATTATTCTTGCATAAGCTGTATTTAAAGTGAACCAAATAATTGGTAACATGTGTTTTTTTTAATAATCATAGCTAACACATGGAGGGAAAACATTAAAATTGAAACCACAACTTATAAAATCTAATTAAATAATTTTCTTAAATCTATGATGCTAAAATTATTAGGGTGAAATGCTGGTGGGAAAATTTACAATGGAAGAAAATGATAAAATTTAATTTTTAAGTTTGATAACTACGGGTATGCATCTCATGAACCCATGTTATAGGAGGTCCACATAACCACCTTTAGAAATGTTTTACTCCTCCAAATTAATACTAAAACTAATAAAATCTTTAGATAACACTATTAGTTTCAAGAACCTGCAGGCTAATTTAGCAATCAGATAAATACAATAGAGAATATTATACAAAAGAAAAAAGATCAATACAAAAAAATCAAAGTAAGGAAATACTATGAAATAAAAATTTTGAAAACATAACAAAACTTGTGGTGATTTTATTTTATAACTGTACAAATCTGACAAATGTTTCTTATATAGAATTTATAGGAATGAGGTATGTATTTATATAATTCAATGAGTGATTTTTTTATGAAGTAGAATAACTGACTAAAGACTGTGCACTATTATAAATCAAATCACACCTCACGTTGATTCATTTTATGCACAGGTTTATGAATATATCTGATTGAATTTTAAGTTTCAATTACTCCTAATTTTTAGTTTAGAATTTGTTTGTCCCTTCTTTGCCAATCCTAATAACTTCATATAAATTATTTGTAAACAATGCTAATGTGCAGCAAATTCTGATATTAAAATACTTAGAGCTATATATTTAATCAAAAGGTTCCTATACTTTATTATAAATAAGTCTTATATTCCTTTTTGTGGGTTTATGTTACAATGTAACTCCAAAGCCAGGCACACTGAAAATTTTAAAGTTATTTTTATCCTCAATGGAAATGCATTGATGTTACACACTATAAAAGCAGAAGAGTTCAAAGGAGAGAATTTTATATTGATATATAGAGAATAAAGAGCATCACTCCCCCCAAAATCTCCTACAGCATCTCTGAAATCACCAGAGATTTCCTTGAAATTTTACTTCAATGAGATAAGGATTCAGGGAAATGTTTAGGCAGTACACATGCATCCTCTTTATTTCTGCCAATAACCCTTTAAATACCTTCCGTTATTTCTGTTCATAACCATCATTAGAAGGAACAGTTATTTTTAGATGCCCATTCTAAGGCAAGAGAATACACTATTCATGACAGGAAATACTAGATTTTGTGGCCTGAAGCGTAAAAGAAATTAGAGTATCCTAAATTTAGAAAATCAGATGAGGCTAAAATAAATATCACACATCACTTGTCTATTTATGTATTCATCTAAAATGAAATTTTTCTTGGTAGAATATTTGTGAAGTACCTGTGTTAGCTGGTGAGGATTTTCATTTAGGTATTCATTTCATTGTTTGCCTAAAGTTAAGAGAATGGGAGAATAAGGGTGGATGAAAAATGGGCTTCTTCAAAATAGAACTAATTTTTAAGTAACATCTCACCATCTCTTTTTAAAACAATCAAAGGAGAAAACAATAGTAATTATTCTCTCGGGGGGGAAAATGAAAACACCAAGAATTATTAAAGGTAAAATTAGAGGAGTAGAGTCCATTTTGCTGGAAAATAATTTTCAGTATTTAACATAAAAAATAAAAATTTACAGAGCCTGTACCTGGCAACCTCCTGCATCCACGTGATCTCTGAACAGGGAAGACGTACAGAACAGGAAGTGCGTTCCCAGCATCATTGGTCAGAGTGCTCAGGGTGGCATGTGGCCTTCACACCTGCTCCTCCTGATGAAATCAGGTGACAGAGCTGTTGTTTTCTGATTCTCTGCCCTGTAAGCCACAACCCAACTGCCTCTCCAAATATTGTTTGCTGTTGCTTAGAACATTCAGATTTACATCTTAATTTACAGTGTGTTGTTTGCCACAGGCACTGCCCCATGATTGCAGAAGTTATGTAAGAAAAATGGTTTTAACCATGCTGAAGTTTGGGACTTAACTAGAGGGGGCTGGGGAAAAATAAAAATACTCGTGAGTCTTTATGTTGAGGCTCCAGGAAAACGCTGCATGGTTTTTCTGGAAAATGAATGCTATGTTCTGTGTTCCTCTTTCAAAGCAGACTTAGCCAGTATTTATGAAATCAATATTCATAATAGCTGACCATTATATACTGCTATTGCTTTAAAGCTTATAAAATATGTTCACATTTCTTTGTCTTTCAGTTCTGCAATGCAGATATGGGCTACATCATTATTATTATTATTCCTTTTTTTTTTACAAATGAGCATTTTCAAATTAAAAGAAGTTATTGACTTAACAAACAGCTGGCCTGGCTTTATTTGTAGCTCTCATCACAAAATAGCTTACAGCCTAGAGCAGTCAGGTGGGGCATAGGGAGACAAAAAGGCCTCCGCTTATTAACAGATTTTTGTTTTTACCACTTTTAGGCCATTTATCAGATACTGGCTTAAAAAGAAGCACAATAAGATAAACGATAATATAATTAACTGATTTCATTGTGCTTTCTATACACGAGGCACTATGCTAACCACTTTGTGTCCCTCATTTTACAACACTGGGGTAAAGGAGTTATTTTAGAGATGACAAAAGTAAGTTCCAACTCCAAAATTTGTGTTACAGAACTCAGACAGTAGTGTAACTCAGTCATAAAGTGATTCAAAAAAGTCAATCTTATTGGGAAGAAATTAGATATACCTTAAACCCAATTATTGTGATTACCTTCTCCTTTTATGTATTTCCAAGGCCATTACTTTCATAAAAATATTCAATTAATCCTAAAACAACTTTTTCAAGAAATATAAATACAATTTCTAAGTCATGAGAAAGCACTGTTACCAAGGAATGACAATGTCTTATAATTTGTGAGTTTTATATGAGACCAAATGAGGTACATGTAATCTATTGAACTCTTAGTATTTTAACATCAGTAAAGATAAAAAATGGATTCAAAAGAAAAATATACTGTTATCTCTTATAGCATTACTTATTATATCTAAGTATAATTGGGAGCTTGGCCAGTTAAATTCTATGCATTTAATCCCCAAAGAACTATAGAAAGTAAATAAATCAGTTGATGAAAAAGAGAAGAAATGCATGTTTTATTGACAAAGGGAACCACCTGGTGTTGCTTACAATGAGAATGTGAAACACTGGATACACACGAGTTAGGCTTGAAGCACTGGATTCCATAGTGAGTACAGATATTTCAACTTGAACATGAAACCCCAGAGTCACTAGGCATTCACAGCATTCTACTCCAATATTCCTTCTTTGTAGCTTTTAAATATGCATATTTTCACATGTAAAATATTATTTAATTTATGTGTGTATGGTGTCTGATGCTCCTACCAAGCTATACATCTACCTGCAAGCAGAACATTTTTGTCTCTACATCCCCAAGTCCCAGATTGATGCTGAGCCTATAATAACTACTTAATAAATACTAGTGGAATTGAACTAAATACACTTCTAGTTTTCTTATTTATCTGGTTACAGGCCACAGTTCAAAGATTTAGGTTTGCTGCTTCTAAGCCACTAGCATAGTCTCCAGTCTCACACAACAGGCAGCATCGCAGAGTGACTAAGAACAAGGGCCCCAGAGTAGGACAGATGAGGTGCAGAGTCTTGAGGCTCCCTCACTAGCTGGGGAGACCTGGGGAAAGGATGCCCTTTCTGAACTTCAATTTAATCTCATATCCAATTAAAAAATAGAGATAATACTCATGCCATAAGAATTCTTAAACGATTCAATTAAATAGCACATGTAAAATATTCTATATAATAAAGAGCTAATATGCAAATGGTCATCATGCCCACACGCCATAACGCCATAACTGCTCAGACACTTAACATTGGGGGAAGAGGAATGGGGATCAGCCAGGCACAAATGAGCTCAGGAGAGAGGAATGGGGACCAGCCAGGCTGAGGCCTGGGAGAGGGACAAACCACCTGCCCTGTGGTCTTGGGCACCAGTGGCTGGGATTGTGGCCCAGGAAAGGGACAAGCCACATGGCCCACAGTCCCAGGCACCAGCAGCTGCACCTGTGCCTGCGGCCTGGGAGAGGGACAAACCGCCCACCCCGCGGACCCGGGCACCAGTGCCTGCGGCTGTGGCCTAGGTGACAACACCTGCCCATGGTCCCCTGTGGCTGCGGCCAGCCCCGATAAAGCAAGCCCGGGTCCTGGGTACCTGAAGCTGGCCAAAGGGAGGGAATTTTGGGTCCTGGGTACGGGGTAAGGCAGAGGTGGTTAGGGGCAATCAGACCAGCAGGGGAGCAGTTAGGGGTGATCAGGCAGGCAGGCAGAGGTGGTTAGGAGTGATCAGGCAGGCAGAGGTGGTTAGGGGCAATCAGGCAGGCAGGCAGAGGGGTTAGGGAAGATCAGGCAGGCAGGCAGGCAAGTGGTTAGGAGCCAGCGATCCCGGATTGCGAGAGGCAGTCGGATATCCCCCAAGGGGTCCTTGATTGGAGAGGGTGCAGACCAGGCTGAGGGACCCCACCCCCCATGCATAAATTTCATCTACTGGGCCTCTAGTCCTTTATAATGAAAACCCAGCAACCAAACAGCAGAACGACCAGAACAACCTGTCGATGAGTTACTATGACATGCACTGACCACCAGGGGGCAGATGCTCAATGCAGGAGCTGCCCCCTGGTTGTCAGTGCACTACCACAGTGGTAGTGCCTCTTGCCTGACCGGGATGAGCAGCTGCTCCTGCTGCGAACCCCAGGGCCAATGGCAAGAATCTGAGCTGCAATCATGGCCTCCTCACCCCAGGCTCCTCCTCCTCAATCCCTGCTGCCTCCTCTGGATGCCCGCAGGCCACGCCATGCCACCACCTGGCTTGAAGAGCTGACCCTGGAGGCTGGGAGGCAGGTTCGTGGATGCTGCAGGACTGAGGACCACTCTGCTGCCTCTCAGTGCTATTATTCCTGGGCCCAGCCCCCCTGGAGAGGTGAGTGCTCCAACTCCATGGAAGATGCCAGACCAGGGAGTAGCTGCTCAAGGGCGGGTCCAGAGCTGCTCAGCTGATGGAGATGAGTGGCACTCCCACAGTGGGCTGATCCCTGCAGGCCACGACCACCCCCCAGTGCATAATTCCCATGCACTGGGCCTCTAGTTTAGCATAATGTACAACAAGTAGTAAGTATTCCATAATGCCTAGATATTAATATTATTGTTATTTTCAGCAGTTAAGGCCTCAACAGAAAAGAAATTCACATCAAGTGGTTCAAATGAAGAGACATTCATGAAGGATGGTTTAGAGAAGTTTGGGCAAGACTGAGAAAGCCAATAGGAGTTACTGAAGCAGTCTAAATCAGCAACAGTGGGAAAATGCTTTTTCTTTCTTTATTTTATTTTATTTTTTATTTTTTGTAATCCTCATTTGAGGATATAATAATATCCTCATTGATTATTTTTAGAGAGAGCGGAAGGGAGGAGGAGAGACAGAGAGAAATATCAGATGTGAGAGATGTATAGATCTGTTACCTCCTACATGAGCCCCAACCAGGGCCAGGGATGGAGCCTGAAACCTAGATACATGCCCTTGACTGGAATCCAACTTGGGACCCTTCAGTCTGCGGGCCTATGCTCTATCCACTGAGTAAAACTGGGTAGGGTGAGAAATGCTGTTTCTAGTCCTGAAAGGTCAAGGAGAGAAAGTGTGTTGCTGGAACACAGTAAGGCTCCAGTCTGGGAAAAGCAGAGAGCTGGCAGAATCTGTAGACATGGAAGAATGCAGGTACTGCCAGAGTGATGCTCCGAAGTCAGAAAGGAGCAAGTGAGAAATCCCCAAACCTCTTTCTGCTCCCACCCTCCAATCTCTTGCCATTGTTTCCCATTAGTTGAAACCAAGTGGGTGACACAATTCAGAGTAACCCTCTGGAAAATTAATAAGTGGGGCAGAAACAAGGATTAATTTGAAAGGGCAGGGGTGGCAAATCAGTACACTCTCTCCACCCATATTTGGATATAATATATTCTTTAATCCTCACACCTTCCTCTCCCAGTGCCCACCAGCCTCCATATAAATTTGGATGGTCTCCATGAGAATCCTATATAATAAAAATGTAATATGCAAATCAACCCAACGGCGGAACAATCAGTTGGCAGGGGGCAGGTCAGTGAGCAGGGGCATCAGGCCAGCCAAGGCGCATGCCAGCGGGCAGAAGGAGGGAACAGTGATGGGGGAGAGTGGTACCATCCCCTGATTGGCCCATCCAGTCGCCTCCCACAGAGGGAGGCCAGGTGGCAATGGCGGGGTGATGGGGGTGGTGCCATCCCCTGGTCGCCCATCTAGTCACCTCCCGCAGAGGGAGGCCAGACTGCAGCTTAAGCCCATAGAGAGCAGGCCTAAGCCATCAGTAGGACATCCCCTGAGGACTGTGAGAGGGTGCAGGCTGGGCTGAGGGCCCCCCTGCCCAGTGCACAAATTTTCATGCACCAGGCCTCTAGTAAATTAAAAATTTTTTTCACAACTACAAAGATGAGGCAATTTGATTGAATCTGAAATACTTGAATATATTATGAAGATGCATTTTGAAATGGAATTGAGAAAGAACACTATCAACAACCAGTCTCTGTTATAGCCTCCCATATGTTATAGCAGCAAAGGTCTTGATGGTCTTCTAAAGAAAAATTAAATGAAAAATTCACTGAAGCCAGACTCCAGAGTAAAGAATAGTTCAGCTTATGCTCAGAAATTATATAACACGTCAAACCACGGTGGAGCAGCCCATGCTGAGCTGATAATAAAATATATTTAAAGAAATTCTGACCTTGGTTAATTTCAGGGGAAAAAAAAGACATTAAAAACAAGGTTTAGGAAAGTCTAAAGATATTGTCTTTTTTTTCTGTTTGTAATTTTCTGGGTTGTTTCGTTCTCTTTCCCTCCTTTTCTCACTTTCTCTCCCCTCCTCCTCCTACTCCTCCTCCCTCAGCCTCCTCCTAAAACTAGAGTTCTTAGAGTACTATCTTCCTGAGTTGGGGAAAATTATCTAGAGATTGGTACTAATACACATTTTTCTTTTTTTTTTTTTTTTTACCAGTGCACAAGTTTAGTTCGAGGACACAACTGCTATACATTTTAAAAAGTATTCTTGTAAATGTTTTGCCTCATAAAATTATTGCACTGTCTATAAAACATGGTCCTTTTTTCCTCAAAGAAAAATGAACCATCAACCAAATAGATGACCAGAGCTTGCATATGGAGAAAACAAAACAAATATCCCAACCACTTTTCTTCTGAAAACTTCACATCATGAAGCCATGGTGGTTCTGCACATACAGCATAGCCCCAGCGAAGTATGATTGGCAGGTTTAGCTGGAGAGAAGCTGTCATTTAAAAATCAGACTAAGTAATCTCCTTCAGGCCCTGAGACTGGGCAGATTCCTAGATGTCTCATTAAGATATTAAAATTCTCAGAGCTCTAAAGAAAAGGGAAACATTTAATTAGAATGTATAGTTATTTTAATATTGAAATTACTATTACATGTATCCTAAAAATGCACATTTTTTGGATTTTGCCTGAAAGAAAGGGATAACATAAAATTGCTCTATTTTTCACTTCACCCATGAATTTTTTTTGCATCACCAATGTATTTATATTCTAATAGTTGTCAATCTGAACTCCTTCCAGGCCATAATACATTTCTGGCTTGGAATTCAATTCATTAGAAGAAAATATATAATAAAAATATTTAACAGCATTCTATGAGTCTAAAAATGTCATTATCAATTATCTGGACATATCCCTATCACCTTTAAAAAGTAAATTAGTGTTTAACTTATACTATTTTATTTATCTTTTTTTCCTTTTTAACAATTTTTATTAAGTTTATTAGGGTGACATTGGTTAAAATTATATGTTTCAAATGTACAATTCTATGATACATCATCTTTATATTTTATTGTATTCACTATCCAAAGTTAAGTCTTTCCATCCCCATTCATCCACCCTTTCCCTCTTCTATAACCTTCCAGCCACGTTCCAACTTTTAATCAGATACTGTTGTCTGTGTCTGAGTTTCTTTTTTTTCCCCTTAATCCCTTCACCTTTTTCAACTGACCTCTAACCTGGTTTTTCTACCTATAAGTCTGTTTCTATTTTGTTTGTTTGTTAATTTTGTTCATTAGCTTCCACATGTAAGTGAAATCATATGGAAATTTTATGGTATTTGTCCTCCTCCAACTGGCTTATTTCACTTAGCATAACCTCCAGGTCCATCCATGCTGTTCCAAAGGTTAAGATATTTAGATAGGTAGATAGATAGATAGATAGATAGATAGATAGATAGATAGATAGATATTTCAGAGAGGAAGTGAGAGGTAGAGAGAGGAAGAGAGAAACATCAATGATGAGAGAGAATCATTGATAAGTTGCCTCCTGCACGCCCCCCCACTGGGGATCAAGCCCTCAACCTGAGCATGTGCCCTGACTGGAATTGAACCCAGGACCCTTCAGTCCACAGGCTGACACTCTAGTCTAGCCCCTGAGCCAAACCAGCCAGGGCAAGATCTTGTGTGTGTGTGTGTGTGTGTGTGTGTGTGTGTGTGTGTGTGTGATTAGTACTCCACTGTGTAAATATACCACACTTTTTTATCTACTCATCTACTGATGGACACTTAGGCTGCTTTCAAATTTTGGCTATTGTAAGTAAAACTGCAAGAACATATGTGTGCATATATTACCTCAAATCAGAGTTTCGGGTTTCTTCTAATATATTTCTAGAAGTGGAATAACTGAATCATAAGGCAGTTCCATTTTTAATTTTGGGGGGAACACCCATACTGTTTTCCACAGTTGCTGCACCAGTCTGCATTTTCTCTAACAATGTGCTAGGGTCCCTTTTTCTCTGCATCTTTGCCAATACTTACTGTTTGTTGATGTATTGATGATAGTATTCAGGCAAGTATGAGGTGACATCTCATTATGGTTTTAATTTGCATTTTTTGGTGATTAGTGACATTGAGCATTTTTCATATGTCTGTTGGCCATTGGTGTGTCCTCTTTGGGGAAGTGTCTATTCAGTTCTTTGCCCATTTTTAAACTGGATTGTTTGTATTTTTGGTGTTGAGTGGTATACCTTCTTTATATTTCTTGGATATTAACCCCTTATCAGATTTGTCATTGGCAAATATGATCTCCCATTCAGTGGGTTGTCTTTTCATCTTGCTAATGGTTTCTTTTGCTGTGCAAAACTTTTTAGTTTGATGTTATCTCATTTGTTTATTTTTTCTTTTGTTCCTGTTGCCTGAGGAGATAACAGGAAAAATATTGCTATGAGAAATGTCCAAGATTTTCTACTCATGTTTTCTTCTAGGATTTTTCTGGTTTTGATTTTTACACTTAATTCTTTAATCCATTTTGAGTTTATTCTTTTACATGATATAAGAAGGTGGTCTAGTTTCATTTATTTCATGAATCTGTCCAATATTCCCAACACCATTAATTGAATAGACTGTCATTGCCCCATTGTATGTTCTTGCCCTATTTGTCAAATATTAATTGACCATAGCCCTGGCTGGGTTGCTCAGTTGGTTGGAACATCATCTCATGTACCAAAAGTTTGTGCTTTCGATTCCTGGTCAAGGCACATACCTAAGTCAAGAATTCAAACTCTGGGGGGGAGGAAAAAATGGCGGAGGCATAGACGGACGTGTTGGTGCTTTGTTCCGGAGCAGATAAGGGCGAGCAGCTGAAACGGGTAACTATCAGCCCGAACAAACAGAGGAGATTCAGCTGAGAGACAGTCTGTAGCCAGGAAAGACAGAGATCTCCTAGAAAATGGGAATGGTTAGAGATTGAGGCTGAAACCTCCCCCTGGGCGCCAGCCCAGCGGCGAGACCGCGCCATATTGAGTAGCTGTTATCCGCATCCAGAGATCGGCTACTAACCCGGAGGCAATGGCTCTCAAGCAGCGCGACTACTTCATGAACTCAGAGGAGACCTGCTTCCCTCCACGGAAAGGTTAGACCTCCCCCAAAGGTGCGGTTTGCAATTCAGGTTGGAGCGAGGAACGCGCGCGCCTGTGCAGGGGGAAATCTGCGCCCCCCAAAATCCGCGCCCATAGAGGCCAGCGTGACCCGCAAGTGGGGAGGGCTCCTGCAGGGCTGCTGGCAGAAGGTAACACTATAAATAAGCCCATAGTTGGACTGGATGCAAAGAGGCAACCTCAGATTCTCCTGGTGACCCGCTACTTGGTGCCAGGGGCCAGAGCGCGCGCAGAGACTCCGCGCAGTTCTGGAAGGTGGAGCCCTGCAAGTTCGCACAGCTTCCCAGGCTCTTGTTTACACACTTCCTCTTAAATCTGTGAGTTTGATTGTTGATCCCAGTGCATGTGATTGCCCAGTTGGGATCGCTAGCGGAGCTTGTAGGGGAAGATCGTTTTTAGGGAGCCTGGGAAACAGAGCTGGGAGTGGCGCCTGGGGAACCAGCTCTGGGCAGAGCTGGTTCAGGTACAATAGAGAACTCCTGGTCAGAGAGAACTTATAGCCTCGGAGGTCAATCTAGACACACTGCCACCCAGAGGCAGAGCCACGAAATGACTCTTCTGTAAATACAGATAAGGCAGTATCTGTACAGGAATCAATACGGCCTGCCTTAAAATCAGGACTGTGGCTTACAACACGGAGGAACAGTGTACCAGAGGGAAATTCAACATTCTCCTGAATTCCGGGCATGCCAAAAAGAAGATTAGAAGATCTGAAGCACCTGCATTACTGCACATTTTTATTTTTATTTTTTTAAATTACTTTTTCACCTCTTAAATAAGAAAACATTTTTTTTCTTTTTTTTCTTTTTTTTTCTTCCCCATCACCTGATTTTACCCTTTCAACTACTGCATTTTTATTTTTAACTAGTATTATTACTGCTACCATTTTACCATTTTTTAAAGTGTCATTTTATTTTGTCTTTATTTTATTTTGGGTCTAATGTTCTCCATCCTATTTTCATCGTTCCTTTAGCAACATTTTTCTCTACCTCAACTTGCCTCTGTGCTAAACCCTCTTCCCCACTTTTTCCCTTTTGTTGTCCTGTTTCTCTTACCCTAATCCAGCTTTAGATTTTCCCTATTCTTTCTACCCCCTGTCTAAATTTCACCCTACTTATATATCCTATGTCCAATCCCCTGCTCTAAACCCTTATACACCTTTCCCCTATCTTCCTTCAATATCCAAATTTTTTTCCTCTTCTTCTTCTTTTCTCTCTCTATTGTTTTATTGTTGTTTGCTTGATTGACAAGTATATTGGGGTTTTTTCTAGGATTGTTTGTGAGGTTAGTCTGCTTATTCTTTTTATTTTTCTGCCCCTCCCCCCCAGTTATTTCTGTGCTTCTGTTTTCCCTTGCGCCGCTTGATATTATTGGTTGTTTGTAGTTTGTATTCATCTCCAGGAATCTGTTGCTGTAATTTGGTGGTATTAGTGGTGGATCTATAGGAGTTTTCTCCTCATATAAATAGTCTCTTCCCCTTTTATACTTCATTCTCTTTTCTCTTTTTTTTCTTTCCTCTTCTTTTTTCCCCTCCCTTTTTCCAATTTCTTTTTTGCACTCCTTTTTTTTCTTTTTTTCTTTTTTCTTTTTTCTCTTCTACCTTTTTCTCTTCTTTCCTCCTTATCTCCTAACTCCCTTAGCTCGGGTGGCCACCTTTATTTGGGATTAGTAATATTGTAAATACATTCGTGTAAAGTGCCTGGTACGTTGTGCCTTGTTGTGTTGTATTTTGTGCCTTTAAATCAACGCAGCAGATCCAAGCAACAGTGGCCTCCTGATCACCACACGCTCTGTCTGGGGAACAGTTGCTGTGTGTGAAGCCTCCCTCCACCAGCCAGAAGAGCCACCACAGCTGTGAACAGCACCCATCAGAGGCCCTGCTATCAACAGAGGAGCCACTGCTAACACAACCGCCCAAGGAGCAACCACAGCCCGAGGAGCCACTGCTACCCAGGGAGCAGCCACTGAACAACTCAACAACTAGATATGTCAGTGAGATCAAACATGGGTAGACAAAGAAATGCTCAAAGTCGCTAATCATCCGAGAGATGCAAATCAAAACAACAATGAGATACCATCTCACACCTGTCAGAATGGCCATCATCAACAATTCAACAAACGACAAGTGCTGGAGAGGATGTGGAGAAAAAGGAACACTTGTGCACTGCTGGTGGGAATGCAGACTGGTGCAGCCACTATGGAAGACAGTATGGAGGTTCCTCAAAAAATTGGAAATGGAACTCCCATTTGACCCTGTGATCCCACTTCTAGGAATATATCCCAAGAAACCAGAAACACCAATCAGAAAGGATATGTGCACCCATATGTTCATAGCAGCACAATTCACCATAGCTAAGATCTGGAAACAGCCTAAGTGCCCATCAGTAGATGAA
>NW_005871797.1:72453-119953 GCF_000147115.1 Myotis lucifugus | reverse complement strand
GCTATGCCTCTCTACTACCATTCCATTCCTCTGGGTATGTTACACTTGTATTTACCTGCTATTTTCATGGGCAGTTAGCCGAGAAATTAGGTGGGTAAAATCTCAAACCTGGAAACAGTATTTACTGAACAAGTTTCTCAAAGCAGGGGAGTGTAAACATTATTTTTGTTTGTTTAGAAAACAGCCACTGAAGGAACACACATTGAGACTTAACTTTATGGGTGATGCCACGGTCCTAAAAGTCCTCATTTGGTTTCCTTAAATATGTATTGTGATCCTTAAAGTACTAACAAAATATTTACAAAACTTAGTCATTTAAGAGGACAGACTGTGTATTTTGAGGGGACGGTGTGGAGGAGCCAATTTGTTGTTGTAAGAGTTGCTTTTGGGAAATGACCACAAGGAGTACAGAGCAACTGCTTTCCTGAGATTATTATTTTTAATTTGGAAGTCTGTGAGTTCAAGTGTCTCTTTTGAGGACACTCCTGCTCACTACTACTGAAACCACACAGGAGTCTTTCCTTTAATTAATTAGGGTATAATTAAACAGCAGGTACCCACGCAGAATCTGGAGTCAGTTCCATCTGTTCTGCAGGGAGGGTGTAATGGTGGTGACAAGAGATTTCCCCCACGAGTTATACCTTAAGCGGTACACATATTTTAATTTCCAGCTATCTCTTTTATAAATTGCTCTTATGATTTCACTTGATAATTTAACACTTCAAAATTGGAACCCCTTCAGCATTTACCCTGAAATCATACAAAAAAGGATTATGAATGGGAGGAGAGAATGTGTTCTATAAAATGCAGATTGGCAAATACATTTAAGGGAATATATCATTCATTTATTAATGTAAAGCAGGGAGCAGAAAGCACCATTTCATGAAAGCAATCAATTTTAGTTTGAAGATACAGGAGATTTCAAAACACAGATAAGATTGACAGTGTTCCAGAAAGTAGAGGGTGGGTGAGCTTCAGGGGAGGCACAAATTAGTATCTTATTTTTAGTCAGGGAGAACTTCTGAAAACCAGAAATGCAATTTTTGCTAAAAATTTTTTTCTGAGAACACAAAGTAAAAATCAGTAACATTTGATTCTCAGATATCAGAATACTTATGGCACTGGCTACTGTATGCATATTATATTTTTATGGATTGCTTTTATTTCTTCTGAAAAATTGTAATTTTCAAGAGGACAAGATGCCTAATTGATTCATTTCCAATGTATCTGTCCAATATAGATACATTGTAAATGTATGCCCACAGAAGATGCTGAGGTGCCCTATTGCTGAATAACAATGGTTGCTGAATAGCAATGGTGCATTCAACTATTTATTTTGTGCCCGTGGTATGAAACCTACCTTGCTCCTTGATCACAGTGTGCTTAGATCTGGAGGAAGCCATGGTTTGAATGATTGTAGGATCACAACTTGGTTCTCTTTGAAAATGAAACTGATGCATTCAAGTTATGTTTTTAGGATGCTTACCTCTTAAATAGAAAAAAATGTGATATTAATGGGTATGACAAAAATAAAGGTAACCAATAAGATGTGAGTGTGTAATAGGTGCATATTTTGTCTGGATATTAGAAAAACAATTAAATGTATTTGCCTATGATAGTAGTTAAAAAAAGTGATGTGCTTTAGAAGATTAAGGACCATGAGACATATTAACAACTGGAATTTAATTACTAACCTAAACTATCATTTATTTTTTCAATGAGCGTGTATTAACTTTATGTCATGAGTATACACAAACTAATCCTTGCATGCATGGAGCTCAAAGACCTTGGATAAAATGGACAAAATATGTGGGTAGGGGGCAAGTATATTGCAAAAGAGGTAAATAGCAAAAGACCCTATAGTAGAGGCATTTCATCAAGTTAGGAGAACAGAAAATTACCTTGAGTTGAGATAAGAACAGTGAGTCCAACTCAACAAGATAGAAAAGGAAAGCATTTCTGAGCACAGGAACAGCATATACAGAAACTACAGTTTTGCATAAAACAACCAGAAAGCTATTGCAGTAGTCCAATGAGGCGTGATGGCAGATTTGGCTAGGGTGGTGGTGGTGGTAGTGATGGGATGATGGAAACATATTCCAGACATACAAATGAGCATTTTCACAGGACACTGTGATGGTTTGTACACCACTATGTTTCATCAATTTTAAATATACACACAAAACATGACTTGTGAAGGACATATAAAGATTGATATAAATAAGATTTTACATGGAGCACATGAAAGAACTATTTCTGTCATGTAAGATTTTCTTGTCATTAGAAGTCAAATGCTATAGATTTAATGCAAAAGAAAGATTAAAAATCTCTAGCTGTCAGAAGGTGAGCTTTATAACAATTAAGGAGAAGCTATAGAAGTTATTGAGGTCAATATAGTTAATGTGCGTGCATGAGAAGTGATAATATAACAATCTCATTAAATGGGCATACTTAATATTGGAGACTTTAACACAAACTTTATAGAAACAACATACATATGCACCTAAAATTGCAAATGAAATATCATTTGCTCAAATTAAAATGTAACAGAAATTATTGACTTTGAAGATGTAGTTGTCCAAAGATTAACAACTACAGAACATGACATTATATATTATAGACACACGACATTAAAGGTCATTCACACTATTCCCTTGAGATGGGAATAAACAGAAAAAATCATCAGGAATTTTGAAAGCAATATAATACAAAATTCAGACTAAAAAAATGATTTCAATTATTCTTACCCACATCTTAACCATTGCATAGGATAAAATGACATTCTAACTGCAGTTGATGAACAACATGGGGGTCCACTTTTATGTAGATATTTTAAAATAAATATCTGTACTGTTTTTTTATTTGTCTGGGTATCTGAAGATGCATTGACCTAAGCCATTTTATAAAGGGAACTTGAGAATCCATAGGTTTTTATATTAGTAGAAGTTTCTGGAATTGATCACTCCTGAATACCAAGGAACATCTAAGTTTTAGGAGAGTCAAGTTATACGTGGACTATTTTTGCCTGCACAGGAGTTGTTACCCCTAACCACCACGTTGTTCAAGGACCAACTATATTTCCAAAATCAAGCCTCCTATACATGTAGATAATGCATGATAACAAATGACACAATAAGTTGTGTGTTTGTGTTACTATTGTACTGTAATGTTTATGTGGTACTGAATGATGCTGTAGACATTATATTACTAAAATTTTACAGAAAAGATTAGGCTCGAATATTACCTAACTAGTTAGATAGCTATTATTCAGACCATAATATACATAGAATTGCAGAATTATTGGATTCTTCTGCTAGAATGCATTTTGAAACAAAGGCATGATAAAAGACAAACATCTGGCCAACTTGTCAGTTGTTATACAGTATATAATTAAGATAAGACAATAGAGGATATTATATATATCTTTCTTCTGAAATAATTCTTTCTCCTTTTCTGATCTAAATTCTATGGTGTTCTAAGCTGTCAATCTTGCAACTCCTTTCAACACTTTCATGGTTTGGGTGTCTGTTTCCTGGGTGTCTAATTTTGAGTCTGCTCCCTAATGGAGTATATTTTGAGGTCTTTATATGTTTTTAATTTTTCTTTATTCTACTTCACAATTGATAGTGCATTTTTCTGGGTGTAGAATTCTAGATTTTAATACATTTTTTATGGCAGAATGTGTAAGCATTACTGTATTATCTTCTAGTAAAGTTAAGAATTCTTACTTGTTTTTTTTTTATTCTTGAGCCTAAAATAAGTAGTGGTCTTACTTGGAGATCTTTTATTTTACCCCTAATGTTAAAAAATTTCACAGTGATGTGATTCAACATTGGCAGTTTACTTTTTATTGCATGGGACACTTTCTATACAAAGACTTGTGTTTTTACTTTTAGAAATGTTCTTGTATTTTTTATTGTTTTAAGACTATGTTTATTTTTATTGGCGACATTATTACAGATGTCTCCCATTGTCTCCCCTTTGCCACCCTCCACCCAGACCTCCCTCTGATCCTCACTACATTTTTGTCTGTGTCCTTGGGCTATCTGTACACACTGAGTGGCCAGATTATTGTGACCACCTGACGTTTGTAGGCAAATTAGCTATAATTTCGCGCTGAAGTTGCTAGAGGGTCAGACCATTATAAATAGGGAAGCAGGTTGTTTACCACAACAGTAGAAGTAATTTTTTTCTGAAGATATGGGTAAACAACGCGATTTAACAGTCTTTGAACGTGGGATATGTATGTATGCACTGAGTGGCCAGATTATTATGACCACCCATCAGTACTTCGTTGGGCCACCTTTTGCCTTCAATACTGCAGCAATTCTTCTTGGCATTTTCTGCACGAGATGTTGAAAGGTGATACGAGGAATCTGACACCATGCCTGATGAATAGCACTGTCCAGTTCTGTGAGATTTGATGGGTGTGGAACCAGCTGCTTGATGGCTTTTAACTTCGTCTCACAAATGCTCAATTGGATTGAGATCTGGTGATTGTGGGGGCCACCTAAGCAAGGTAAAGTCTTCCTCATGTTCTTGAAACCACTCCTGAACAATATGAGCACTGTGGCATGGAGCATTGTCTTGTTGGAAGAAGCCATCTCCATTGGGATACGCCATCAACGTGATAGGATGAACCTGATCAGCAACGATACTTAGGTATGTTGTGCTATTCAGATGTTGTTCCACATGAATTAAAGGGTCCAAATCATGCCAGGAAAACATGCCCCAAACCATAACACTGCCCCCTCCAGCTTGAAGGGTTGTACTCATGCATGTGGGGTACATGCTTTCATGCTGTTTCCACCAAATTCTCACTCTGCCATCTGCATGATGCAACTGGAAACATGATTCATTGGACCACATGACTTTTTTCCAATGCTCGACTGTCCAATCCTTGTGTTCCTGTGCGAATTGGAGACATTTTATCTTGGTAACTGCAGATAGCAAAGGTGTTCGAACAGGCCTTTGGCTTCAATATCCCATACGATGCAGTGTATGGCTAATTTGCCTACAAACGTCAGGTGGTATATCCCACATTCAAAAGCTGTTAAATTGCGTTGTTTACCCATATCTTCAGAAAAAAATTACTTCTACTGTTGTGGTAAACAACCTGCTTCCCTATTTATAATGGTCTGACCCTCTAGCAACATCAGCGTGAAATTATAGCTAATTTGCCTACAAACATCAGGTGGTCATAATAATCTGGCCACTCAGTGTATATAAAGAGCCAGGGTCCATAACAACTGAAGGCTCGACCTAACACCAGAAGTCAGTACTGGGTTGCCATGGTGACCCAGCACTGAATGTCAAGGGGGCTGTGGATTAGGCCTGGAGAGAGGCCTGCAGAGAGAGAGGTAGGGTCTGATCTGCAGCCTCAGTGGCAGCTGTTGATCAGCCATTGCCTCGCTCTTTCTCTTCTGGCTTCACCAGCAGCCATGCCTCTGTTTCTCTCCATGCCTTAGAGGGCTGCTGATCAGCCCCGCCTCTTTGATCAGTCCAGACACAGGCCTGGAGACGCTGACTGGCATAGAAACCAACCAATCAGAACCTAATCTGGGTGAAGTGCCAGGAGTCAATGGCTGCCTAAGAGGCAGATCTTTTGACATTGACTGGCATAGAAACCGACCAGTCAGAACCTAATCTGGGTGAACTGCGAAGGCAGAACCTAAGGTGGGGGCTGAGGAGGGGTTTTAAGGGCTATAGCTGTTTGGTGTAAAGTGTAAAAAAATGGTTCAATTTTTTAACAACCACTTTGGCAGTATAGTGCATATGGCTGACAATCAGTCCAGATAAAGGGATTATGTGTTTTCGTGTGCCAAGAACATCTCCTCTTGCTGAAAAAGGTCCCCCTCCCCATTTAAGCAATCCTATCCTATATAATCTATCTATACTAATAAAAGGGCAATATGCTAATTAGACCAGGTTATCCGGCCATCTTCCGGACGTCTGACTTCCTTCTGGACAAAGCAATAGTGGTGGGGGCCAAGGCAGAGGCAGTTAGGGGTGATCAGGCCAGCAGGGGAGGGCCATTGGGGGCGAGATCAGGCCGGCAGCAGAGGGCAGTTAGGGGCGATCAGGCAGGCAGGCAGAGTAGTTAGGGGTGATCAGGTAGGCAGGCAGAAGGGTTAGGGGTGATCAGGTAGGCAGGCAGAAGGGTTAGGGGCAATCAGGCAGGCAGGTGAGCGATTAGAAGCCATACCCAAACCAGCAGTCAGACATCCCCCAAGGGATCCTAGATTGAACAGCATGCAGGCTAGGCTGAGGGAACGCCCTCTCCCCACAATCCCGTGCATGAATTTCATGCATTGGGCCACTAGTGCATATATATTCTTTACATATGCCCTTTACCTTCTTTCATCCAGTTCACCACACCCATCTCCCCTCTTGCAACTCTCAGTCTGTACAATGTATCAATGTCTCTGGTTCTATTTTTTTCATCAGTTTATTTTGTTCATTAGATCCCACATATGAGTGACATCATGTGATAGTTGTCTTTCTCTGACTGGCTTATTTTGCTTAGCATGATACTCCCCAGGTCCCTCCATGCTGTCATAAAAGGTAAGAGTTTCTTCTTTTTTAGAGCTGCATAGTATTCCAGTGTGTAAATGTGCCATGGCATTTTTATCCACTTGTCTACCTATGAGCACCTGGGTTGTTTCCAGATCTTGGCTATTGTGAACAACTCTGCTATGAACATAGGGGTGCATATATTTTTTCTGATTAGTGTTTTGGGATTCTTAGGATGTATTCCCAGAATTGGGATCACTGGGTCACAGCACTATAGAAATTTAAGGTGTGTAGCATAAAAATTTGACTTACATATATTGCAAACTCCTACATTGTTTTGTTTTAATTTCATAGTTGTATGTTCAATAAAAGCTTGCAGTTTTTCTGTTTATCTTTTTAAAATGTGCAATATATTTTTAATTTCCAAAATTACATTAAAATTCAATTTTCCTCACCATCCTGAATTTTTATTTGCTAAATCTAGCAACCCCAGTAATAACTATATTTTGTATCATATCCTAGCACACACAAACACATAAAACTATAACTATAAACTAAATATTCCCAAAATAATGTTTAGCATAACTGTCATGTGTTATGGCATCTTATTCTTTTATTTTTTAAATGTTATTTAAATAAATAATTACATTACTCCTCATTGAATTGACCACAATTTGGTTTGTTGTGGGAGAAGGGTGCACTGCTATAACAAAGTAGTCAGCCGGTCTTTTTATTAAGGTAACTTCAAATAACAGTATCTATAGGTCTTTCTCTGAGGTTGGTCAATTACTACAAAGAATTCTCCAAATCTTTCACTAACGAATACACACCTGCTTGTCAACTGTATCATGCTGGATAACAGCCAAATCTCTTTTGTGTGTTGTATCTCATATAAGCCTTTCATTTCAGTCCTTTAACTTATCCCTGACTTTCTGCTGTCCCTGATGACCCTAAACATGGAACATTTCCAGCTCAGTTCCTCCAGACAATGAACCTGGAAATTCGGACACATTCCCAATTCCACAAAGTCAGGGAGTTTTATTAATTCTACATCTGCACTGTATCAGTCAAGCTAGGGTAGGTTTTGCTACAGTAACAAACAACCCCTTATTTTGAAACTTTAACAACAAAGGTTTATTTCTTAATCCTGCTATCATAGATTGAGTTCCAATTCTGCTCATTATTTGGAGACTCATAATGATAGGATGTTTATCTTGCTACATTTTTCTGGTCACTATTCTAGAGAGAAGAGACGAGTCTGGAGAGACTCACATTACCTATTTCCTCCGACTGGAAGTGACATGGAATACTTCATCCCACAACTAATTAGCCAAGATGAATCTTATGGCCTACCCACCCACAAGAGTTTCAGGAAGTGCAATTCTATTTTGTGCCCAGGAAATGAAGAGCAGAAACCATTTGGTAAAACCAATATATTAATTATATGGATATTTATTGACTTCCTCTCATCCCCACCACCTGAGTTTCTTAAATCTTAGACTCATACTCCTCCACCCCCCACCTCCTACACACACACACACACACACACACACACACACACACACACGGATCTATGAAGCATATTGTGCACTTCTCATTAGTAAGTTTCCCTGTAATCACATAGATTCTAACTCTTGGATGTAGCAGTAATCATTTCTTCCCTTAGTTCAAACCTGCTGTTTTCATTTCTGCCATTCTTTGTCTCGGCAGATTAGCACAGTTTGATTTTTTTCATTGTCATTGTAGTAGTGTTTTGAAAGGAAACAGAGAAAATCTTTGTGATGCAACTGCCATGTTTTTGCAAGTTTTTCACACACCTATGAATGGATGCAAATTTTGACACATTTCAGTCAAAGGTAGAAGTTGTTAATATCTTTATTTATAGACAAGAAACTCAGTGACTCTACCTCCCCCATGACATGTCACTTTATTTTCTCTAGCATTTCTGTTTGTTTGTTTTTCTTGGAATCTCCTTTTCCCTGTTTATATTCCTCACCTGTTACTGTATGCTATCTACTTTATCAATTACATCCCTTAGCATATGAATCAGATCTTTTTATATTTCTGTTGTGATAATTCCAACATCGCTGCCATCACTGTTAATAATGCTTGCTCTGTCTCCTCAAATTGTGTTTCTTGCCTGTTAGTGCGGTTTGTAATTTTTTCTGGCTAAGTGGACATGATGTGCCATGTACTGGTTTCCACAGAATCTCTACTCTGGTAAGCCATGACTCCCTGCATTTACCGGTCTTCTCGCCAGTCTCAGGGACCATGGTTTGCTTTATGTCCTCCACTCTCTTGTTAATCTAAGAAGAGTTGTTAATTTTTCAGGCTGTTTAGCTTTTTACTTGCTGTTAGAACAAAATGGCAGCTTCTACGTTCCTTACATAAGAAAGAAGAAACCATTATACATTTTGTAAAACTCACTTCCAACTAAGGTAGCAGATTAAAAGCTTCTGAGTAAATGAACTGTATATTTTGTCCCAATCACCACATAGTAAAGTGTCTTCTACATAAGACAATTTCAGCATGTATTATTTGAATTAATAACTTTTTAAAACCTTTGATATCTTTTAGAGTTGGGAGAGCACTATGATAGTGTGTAAGAGTCATTTGTAAGCTTTAAACCGTCATAGAACTGTTAGAGTAATGCAAGATGAACAACCTTTCCATATTTGGATGCAAAGATTTAAGTAAACTTACATTAGATACTTGAGGTAACTTTCTTAATAAACATTCATGTAAAGTCCCCTATGTGCCAGGTCCTAGGAACACAAAGATTGAAGAGCTGCAATCCCTGTACTTGGAAAGCTCATAGACTGTCAACAACATGGACAGATGTCTTAATATTCTTTTTAAAAAACATTAGGGTTTTTTGTTATTTGTTAACAAGTGAGCCATGAATTAAAGAAAATATATCACTTTGTATAAAGGTCCTCAATATTAAAAATAATTTTAACTAAAATTTATTTTTTTAAATTTGCTCCAGAACTTCAAGGATGTTTCATACCTTAGTCCATGGAACACAATAGCACAATTAAGTTTATATTTATTGCCAATTTAAAGATGAATAAACTGAGGTATACCAGTAGTATGTGAGTTATCCAAATGATAGGGCCAGTTTTCAAACAGGTAGATTCTGGAGCTATATTTTAATCCCTACACAAGGTAATCCAAAAGTCCATTGTTGTTGAAAATAAACACTCTTACTACATCATGCTTGGTTCTCTTATTCATGTCCAAGATTTTCTGCACAGCAACTTCCTCAGTTGCATAGAAGAAAGAAATACTAGGAGAGATTAGGAATTTGAATGTAAGCTTTCAACTAGTTAGGTTCCAAGCCTATTCTTTATTTTCTAGTTTTTTGGTCTTTCTCATTTTATTTACATTCATTAAGGTTCACCATTTGTAAAATGGGAATGATAATATCACTTTCAATGTGATTATTACAAAGCTCTAATGAAACAATGTGCAAGTATCTAGTAAAAGTTAGACACTATAATCAATACCTTTTCTTTTCCAAACAACACTCTGAGTGCTACACATAGTACACTAAACCTAATAGATCAACAAGTAAACACTTCAATTCAACAGCACTCCTGCTATTTGAGGGCTTGTATCATGACATACATTTGGAGGCCAGGTATCACGAGACTGAAAAAATTATTTTCTGGATTTTTACCTACTGTTGCTTTTATTAATAATTTCCTGGTCTCCTGTATTTGTGCAATCTTAACTGATCAAATTTTATTGGGTTTCTTATAAAGTCTGTATGACTGATTTTTAAAAATATCCTGCCATTCGGCAGCCATATTTCTTCTCTATCTAGGCAGTATTAGCTTGCACAGTGCCACTTATATTCTACATACTTAGAAGAAGCCATTTTTCTTATTTATTAGGGTAAAATTATTCCTCAATCCACTGTTTTCTCAGAAGTGATTTGTATTTTGAAAGGAAAATATTATAATAACATAATGCCTATAATGTATACCTAATGCAAGAAAAATGTTATTGAAGGATAACTTTCAAAACTCCTAGATATACAAATATAAAATAATTTTTTAAGATAATTGATAGTCTAAGCAAGCGATATACTTTTGTATTCAACTAGGTATGGTAATTACCAAAAGGATGATGCAGAATTTAAAAATTAATCCATTGAATACATTTTGTCATATGGCTTAATAGAATCACTAAGAATAATTATATTTGGCCAAGAAACATATGGTTTTTTGCTACCACATCTTATTCAAGTCATTATAAATTACTATCTTCTGAACAATGGATGTTTAAAAACATGCAGAATTATGATAACATTGATGTAAAAAATTTTGATTTTCTTGCCACTTTTATAATATTGGTTCAAGCTATGACATGGGTATTTCTTATGCAACAGTATTTGTAAATACATTTTTTAAGTTCCAGATTTTTGGTCTCTTGTTAGTAAACAAGGAAGCTTGAACCAATGCTCATATTTCAAACATACTGTGATAATGGTCATGCCTCCTTCCTGGTTGGCAATAAAATTTTCATAGTGAGAACTGAAAAAAAAAACTGGAATTTCCTGCTCTCTTACAAGCATTACCACCAATTTCAGAAAAGTAAAACTAGACCAAAGTTTGAAAGACCGCATCATGTTAGAAGACCCAAGTTGTACTAAGTATTCTATTATAAGTCCTTCATATAAATGATTCATGTAGTGACCCTTCTGGGCAGTTGACACTTTATAAATTTACTGCTGGTACACAGTCTAATTATCTACACTGATAAAAGAGAAACATGCAAATTGGTCCTCACTCCACTATGCCCACCAGCCAATCAGGATGAGTATGCAAATTAACCCAACAAAGATGGCGATGCCCATAGTGGCCAGGTGGTGCTTGGGGCTGCTAGGGACTAGATGGGAGACACAAACCCACAGGCCCAGCACCCAGCAGCCCCAAGGCCCGCCACCACAGTGCTTGGGCTGCTGGGGGCAGGATGGGAGACACAAACCCGCAGGCCCGGCACCCAGCAGTCCCAAGGCCAGCCACTGCGGTGCTGGGGCTGCTGGGGGCTGAATCAGAGACACAAACCTGCAGGGGAGCCTAGCACCCAGCAGCCCCAAGCTCCGCCATCATGGTGCTGGGGCTGCTGGGGGGATCAGAGAAACAAATCCGCAGGACTGGCACCCAGCAGACCCAAGGCCAGCCATCGCAGCCCTCGGGCTGCTGGGGGCAGGATCGGAGACACAAACCCACAGCGGCCGATGCAGAGGCACCCAGCAGACCCAAGGCCAGCCATCGCAGCCCTCGGGCTGCTGGGGGCAGGATCGGAGACACAAACCCACAGCGGCCGATGCAGAGGTGGTTAGAGGCAATTAGGCAGGCAGAGAGAGCAGTTAGGGGGATCAGATCAGCGAGGGAGAGCAGTTAAGGGGATCAGGCCAGTAGGGGAGAGCAGTTAGGGCGATCAGGCCAGCAGGGGAGAGCAGTTAGGGAGATCAGGCTGGCAGGCAGGTGAATGGTTAGGAGCCAGAGGTCCTGAGGGGTCCCAGATTGGAGAGGGTGCAGGCCAAGCTGAGGGGACCCCCTTACCATGCACAAATTTCATGCACCAGGCCTCTAGTATATATAATAAATGAGATCATTGTCATTATTACTGACAATTAAATGAAAACATATTATAACGTTGTTTGCCACGTATTTGTTTTGACACTGTTCACAACTGACCAGTTAACTCTTTATAAATTATCTGCTGAGTACACAGTCTAACTCCATATATGTGTGTGTATAGGTTGATAAATGAGATCATCATTATTGCCTATAATTAAGTAAAAATGTGCTATGACACTGTTCATTATGGATTGGTATTTGCTTTAAATCAGAGCACTATTTTTTTATGCTCTTCAAAAGAATTTCTTTAAGGAAAAATAAAGGGATCTCATCCTAAGATATTAAATTTAAAATACGTTCTCACCTGTATGACTTTCAGAATGACTTTAAAGTTCCAATATAGAGCTGACTCTAGGAAAATGCTCTCCTACATTGCCTTTGATACTCTTCAATCCTACTTCTTTATTTCAAACATTAAGTATTTTTCCTACTCATACTGTTCCTAGCTGCTCAAGGGCATTTCCCCTGAGTGATGTTGAAGTCAAGACTAGAGTCCCTAGTTTGTCCAATATCCACATGAGTATTTTTCTACATGAGCAACAAAACATTCTCCTTCAAAAAGCATTTTTATTTTACACTTTTATTTTTATTTTACTTTTTTTTTATTTTAAAAACAGAAACTATAGATGCCCACCAAATCTATGCTTTCCTATCTGTCAAATAATCAGAACACTAATTTCCTGCTAGGACATTGCTACTCATCCAGAAGACTACATATATTCTCTCTCATAACTACATAGTCTCAAGTGATGAAGTTATGGACAAGAAATACAGGCAGAAGCCGTGTGTGGGTTTTCAGGAAACGTCCTTCAAAGTGGTGAGGCATAGCCTCTCATCTCACTGCTTGAACATGGATGTGATGACTGGAGCAGGAAAAGCATCTCAAACCATAAGAACATCATCATTACAGAAAAAACTGTTCACACCCCCTTCCCAGTGATACTCATAGATCCTTTATTTTTTTAAAAAAATCTTTATTGTTGAAAGTATTGCAGAGGTCCCTTATTTTCCTCCATTGATTTTTTAAAAAATATTTTTATTCATTTCAGAGAGGAAGGAAAAAGGAGAGAGAGATAGAAACATCAGTGAGGAGTGAGGATCATTGATTAGCTGCCTCCTGCATGTCCCATACTGAGGATCGAGCCCACAACCTGGGCATGTGCTCTGATCAGAATTGAACTATGACCTCCTGGTTCATAGGTTGATGTTCAACCACTGAGCCATGCCGGCGGGGCCCTCCATTGATTCTTAAATACAGTGAAACGTAAGGCTGTGTATGTTCTAATAAATGAACACAGAGCTCAAAGAGGAGCTCGGCACTGTGCAGAGGTTAAGAAAGACACAGATTGTTCAGAATTGTCAAAAATAACTATTGTGAAAACTTTTCTTTTTAGACTAATTTATAAAGTATATTAACACAGTATATTAACAAATAAAACCATTGATAATTTTAATCACTATAATGATTATAAGAAATAACAGTGGTGATATATATATATATATATATATATATATATACATATATACAATAGGCATATATACACACAAATGCATATTACATTACATCATTAAGTGAATTTACTTTTAGGGATACTTTTTAATTTAATAGTAAACTCATTTGGTAATAATTTTTAACTATTAATTAAGAATTACAAAGAATAATCAAGGTTAAATTCTGATAACATTTGTGATTTCGTAACTGCCTACATTCCTTATATGCTTAGGTTGGCAAAGGCAAACTCTATATAAGCATTCTAGATGACGGCCTCTAAAAGGAGCCCTTATGTTGACGTCTCATCTTCAAATTTGCTTTGCATCTCATCTTTTCCTCTTTTGTATTTTTTAACTTAAATTTTCCATATATGCCTTCATCTTATCCTGAACTCTGTTCCATTCACTATCTCATCCTCTTTAATATACATTTTTCTCTTTCTCCTGAGACTTCTTCCATGGCTGGAACTTGCTTATCCTGGTTATTCTCTTGCTCTCATTGTCCAATCTGTACTGATTCTGCCTTGATTTATGCTCCAAAAGACAGACTCACAAAGGACTGCACCACCAGGGCTCAGTGCTGACCAGGTTTATATTTTTCTATGTCAACAGAAGGCAAGGAAAGGAGATGGGAGGCTGTAGGGAGAGAAGTGTAGCTTTTCAGCTACTTTCCCTCTCTGTTGTGGGCCATGTTTCTTGGAGTGGCTGTTCCCTGTGTAACTCCATACTCACTGGGGTCTTCTATTTTCTTCTTTTTTCTCTTTAAATCTAGGAAGGTAAACATCTTCTATTGGTTTCTTTATCCCTAGATGAATCCTTGTAAACAGTAATTTTATATTACAGCCATATGTTGCTTAATGACCGACATGTATTCTGAGAAATGCATGCATTGCTAGGTGCTTTCTGCACTGTGCAAACACCATAGAGTGCCCTTGCACACACCTAGATGGTATAGCCTACGGCACACTTAGGCTCTCTGGTATAGTCTATTGCTCTTAGGCACAAACCTGTACAACATGCTCCTGAACTGAATGCTGTCGGCAAGTGTAACACAATGGTAAGTATTTGTGTATCTAAACATCAAAAAGGTACAGTAAAATGATATAAAAGATTAAAAAATGGTTCACCTGCATAGGGCACTTACAATGAACTGAACTTGCAGGACTGGAAGTTCTCTGGGTGAGTCAGTGAGTGAGTGAACATGAAGGCCTAGGACATCACTGTCCCCTACTATGGGCTTTATAAACAGCGTTCCACAGCCCTCCCCTGCTCCTTCCCAACAGAGTCAGAAATAGAACATCGAAGCTGTCAATGCCGCCTCATAAATAGAGATGTGGGCTAGGTTCATCAAGAAAAAAATGACTGGGTAAGGTATAGGTCACCATAATAATGACTGTTAGGGAGGAGTGAATGGTGACCTGAGGATCAGTATGAATAAGAAGTCAAGGTGCAGAGATAAATAAACATAGGGGATTGTCACGGCAATGTGATTTTGACTGTTGCATGGTGAAGCAGTGGTCAGATTAAGAAACTTTGTGATAGTCCAGTGATGGCAAACCTATGACACGTGTGTCACAGGTGACACGCAAACTCATTTTTTTGGTTGATTTTTCTTTGTTAAATGGCATTTAAATATATAAAATAATATCAAAAATATAAGTCTTTGTTTTACTATGGTTGCAAATATCAAAAAATTTCTATATGTCTCACGGCACCAGAGTTAAGTTAGGGTTTTTCAAAATGCTGACACGCCGAGCTCAAAAAGTTCGCCATCACTGTGATAGTCATTATTTAAAAAAGAGGGCATTTAACATAGAAAAGGTGTAAAATTGAGGACTCAATATTTTTACTTTTACCTTGGAAAATTGTTTTTTGTTTTATTGACCCTATCTGGCACAAAGGGCTTTCTCTCTGGCATTAGATTCATGGAAGAAATAAAGCTCATCTATACTGTACATTATTGCAACCTGAAAATATTTCCAAAGTATCCCCTACCACAGAAAGGCTGGCTCCCCTACCACAGAAAGTTCTTATAAAGTGGCAGTGATACTCAATACTTCAGGTAGTGCCTGTGGACCTGTGTCCTTGTACAGACCCTAGGTCCTCAACAAAGAATTTACAGCAATGTGTCCTGAAGACCTTCAAGCTAGATCTGGGAGGGCTGTGGCACCCTCTAAATATGTAGCGCTGGAGGGACAGGCTCCTTGGTGCTGAAATAGGCCAGTGACTTGTCTCACTGCGATGTAATCTGTGCACTCTATATTGAGGTGCTGTGAGTAAGAGGGAATCTATCGCCAAGTCCCACAGACATTGCTCCAATCAGAGAAAAAATAATTCCTCCTGAACCACACATTCTTCCATTTCTTACAGGAAGTTCTGCCCCATTATACAACAGAACCACCATCACTGACTGATAGGTTGTTATGCAACAAACACATGACTGTACTAGTATTTGATAGAATGCTGGTGTTTATTGCTTTCACTGACTACCGTTTCCACCACAAATGCTTCTGTAAATCATTTCCTTAAGTCATTGTTTACATCTGAGTGTGTGTCTGTCCATAGCTACCTATCTAGCTAGCTAGCTATAAATCCCTTTCTCTTACCTCAATATCTCACTAGCACAATTCCCTCCACTTTTAGAAATAAATGAATATAATGTGACTTTCAACTTACCTACTCAACTATAATTATTCCCTTGAATTTTCCAAATGACCTGTATTCTCAATCCAATGGCATTATTTAAGTTCTCTGTCTCCTTGATATTTCCTAGACAATTAACCTCCATGACCACTTTCCTATGAACACTTTCCATTCACTATGCTCAACCAATTCTTCTATATTTTCCTTTCCTTTTACCTTGGCTTTTCTCTTTTAATCCTTTGTCTCTTATGTAGTGGCACTTTTCAAATTTCTACTCATTCTCTCAGTCACTTTCATGGCCTTATGATAGATGATGATGATAGAGAGATGATAGATAGATGATAGATAGAGAGATAGATAGATAGATAGATAGATAGATAGATAGATAGATGATAGATAGGAGACTATATATATATATATATATATATATTAGAGGCCCGGTGCACAAAAATTTGTGCACTGGCGGGGGGCGGGTATCCTTCAGCCCCACTTGTGCCCTCTCACAGTCTGGGACCCCTCGGGAGATAACGACCTGCTGGCTTAGGCCTGCTCCCGGGTGGCAGAGGGCAGGCCCAATCCCTAGGTGCCTGCCCCGCAGCTCCTGGTCAGGCTCAGGGTAGGGCCGATTGGGGAGTTGGGGCACCGCCCCCTGTCACTCTCAAGGAAGGGTCGATGGGGAGGTTGCGGCGCCACCCCCCTGTCACGCACAGAGCAGGGCGGATCAGGGGGTTGTGGTGCCACCCCTGTCACATACAGAGCCGGCCGATCAGGGGGTTGGGGCACTGCCCCCTGTCACGCACAGAGCAGGGCCCATCAGGGGGGTTGGGGCACTGCCCCCTGTCACACACAGAGCAGGGCCGATCAGGGAGTTGGGGCACCGCCCCCTGTCACACACAGAGCAGGGTGGATCAGGAGGTTGCGATGCCACCCCTCAGTCACACTCAGGGCAGGGCCAATGAGGAGGTTATGGCTCTACCCTGTCACACACAGAGCAGGGCCCATGGTGGGGGGGGGGGGGTTGGGGGCCGCACCCTGTCACACACAGAGCCGCAGGGCGATCAGGGGATTGGGGAGCTCCCCCCTATCAGGCACAGATCAGGGCTGATCAGGGGGTTGGAGCACCTTCCCTTGTCACGAACAGAGCAGGCGGATAGGGAGGTTGTGGCCCCGCCCCTGTCACACACAGAGCCGCAGGGCGATCAGGGGGTTTGGGCGCTGCCCCCTGTCACGCTGCTCCAGGGGCAGTGAGGCCTCGTTGCTCCGTTGATCCCGGTGCCAGGAGGCCTCGCGGCTCCGCTGATCCCAGGTTCTGGAGGCCTTGTGGCTCCACTGATCCCAGGCTGGGAGGCCTCACGGCTCTGCTGATCCCGGTGCTGGGAGGCCTCGCTGCTCTGCTGATCCTGGTGCTGGGAGGCATATTACCCTTTTACTATATAGGATAGAGGCCTGGTGCACGGGTGGGAACTGGCTGGTTTGCCCTGAAGGGTGTCCTGGATCAGGGTGGGGGTCCCGCTTGGGTGCCTGGCCAGCCTGGGTGACGGGATGATGGCTGTTTGCAGCTGGTCACACCCCCTTCAGGGTGGGGGTCCCCACTGGGGTGCCTGGCCAGTCTGGGTGAGGGACTGAGGGCCTTTTTCAGGCTGGCAGGTGACTGAAGCTCCCAACCTCTCCTTTTTTCCTTTTTGTTTTTATTCTGGGATTTATTTACCTTCTATGGCTGTCACTGGCACTGAGAGCCGGCTTTAGCTGTGAGACCTCAGCTGCTGAAAGCAGGTTTCTGGGCTTTGTTTACCTTCTGAATTTGTAACTTTGTTGCGACTCCAGCTCTGAGATCCCGGCTGATTGAAAGCAGGTTTTGGGGTTTTGTTTAGCTTCTATATTTGTAACAATGTTTCTTAGAGAGCAGCTCAGAGCCCAGCAGCTGCAGGCGGGGAACCTTGGCTTCCTCCGTCACTGGAGCAAGCAAGCCTCCTGTTCGCGTCAGTTGCCTGGCTGCCAGCCGCCATCTTGGTTGGCAGTTAATTTGCATATCGCCCTGATTAGCCGATGGGAAGGGTAGCGAAGTTACGGCTAATTACCATGTTTCTCTTTTATTAGATAGGCTATATATATTAGAAGCCCATTGCATGAAGACATTTGTGCAATAGGCCTTCCTTCCCCTGGCTGCTGGCACTGGTTTTCCTCCAGCACCCAGGACCCAGGCCTTCATTCTGGCCACAGTGGAGAATCCAAGCCTCTTCAGTCTTCAGTCATCTTCAGTCTTCAGTCTTCAGTCTTTGCTCTATGCCTGCATATGCAAATTAACCAGCCATCTTTGTTGGGTTAATTTGCATACTCATCCTGATTGGCTGGTGGGCATAGTGGAGTGACACCAATTTGCATGTTTCTCCTTTATTAGTGTAGATATATACTGTATATATAATCTCCAAACCTGTGCCATCCACTAAATTCTGTATCTCATTTAATTGTATAACATTCACACAATCATTTTTCTCAAAATCCTAAAACCATTTTGATTTCTTCCTTTTTTTCCTGTTACCTAAAATTAAATGAGTCAACTTACTTCTATCTTAGAATCGTCTCTGAACTCCATACTCCTTTTCTTTCCCTTTTCATTTGCCCTAGTGAAGACAATATTTTATTTATTTATTTATTTATTTATTTATTTATTTATTTATTTTGTTTATTTTTAAGTTTTATTCTATTGTTTAAAGTATTACATATAGTATCATATATGTCTCCTTTTTCCTCCTTGACCTCTCCCCAGCCACCCCCACCCCTCCGCCCCAGCACATGCTCTCACCCCCCCTAGTGTCTGTGTCCATTGGTTATGCTTATATGCATGCATCAAGTCCTTTGATTGATCTCTTATTCCCACCCCCTCCTCCTCCCCTGCCTTCCCACTGAAGTTTGACAGTCTGTTCGATGCTTCTTTGTCTCTGTATCTATTTTTGTTCATCAGTTTATAATGTTCATTATATTCCACAAATGAGTGAAATTATGTGATATTTATCTTTCTCTGACTGGCTTATTTCACTTAGCATAATGCTCTCCGGGTCCATCCATGCTGTTGTGAATGGTAAGAGTTCTTTCTTTTTTATTGCAACATAGTATTCCATTGTGTAGATGTACCACAGCTTTTTCAGATTGGAGCTAAATCAAAGAGATCCTTTAGCACCATATTTAAAAATCTAGATTTACATATCCAACAGACAATATTTATTTTCAGTTGTATCATTGTAGAAGTTTCCTCTCAGAGTTTTCTAGCTACCCTTTCTCCTGTATATTGCACACTACCACATTGCCATGACTTCATTGCTCAAAATTTCTTATTATCTTTCTTTGATGGAAATCTAGATTTTTAAATATGGTGCTAAAGGGTCTATTTGATTAGCTGCAATCTGACTCTCAATCAGTCTTAGTCTTCTCCCATTCCCTACATCATTTCACTGCTGTTAGTCAACCTGTCTCTCTGCCTGGTACATCCTTCAACTCTAATTCAAAGCACATCCATGTTTGAGACTTCGCACAAATGACATGTCATTCATGTCCTGCTTTCCCTGATCTATGCCAGTAGTTGTTGAAGTTATCACTTAAAAAAAATTACTGGCTGCTTTCCTTTAGATAAATGTATAATGCAAATCTTATTTCATGTAAGGGCAAGGATGATGTTATCATTGTATCCCTTAAAATGCCTGGCAAAGCCCCTATAAGGAAACCCTCTTTTAATTAATTTACATTTTTATGGATTTAACTCACTATGACTTAATTCAGACGCTCCAGTGAATATCTCCAGGTTCCTAAAATTCTCAGCATTAAATCAATTAACCAATCTTGTGGTAATGCTGTCTTCTGTTGTAACCTAAAACAGGGTTGGTAGTTGCTCAATGTAATTGAGTGTGCCAAAAGTTCAGTTGTTCTGACTCTCCAAGGACTGCCTAGACAGATGGCCAACTGGCAGGGGCCCAGAAATGCTAGTTCTACCTATTAAGGACCATCAGAACAACTAAATCTTACAGATGCTGACACAGTGAATACATTTTTATTGTGCTGATTTGCTGACAAATTGCAATTATATGCAAATAACTATGTGTCTTAAGGAAATATATTTGGATAAATGAAAATACTTTAGACCTTGAATTTTTAGAATCATGATGTTACAATTCCTTTTTAAATTGTGCTTCCTAGCTTTATTTTTACTTTGAAACTGTTAGTTAAGTACTTCATTATGTGGGAGGAGGCATTATACCATGAACTGATTCAATTTAGTCTTGATTTTAAAAATACTAAATTGGAAACTGTGCCAATAAGAACATTTACATCATACCAAAGTTAAAATAATTCAGTCAGTCAGCAAATAAGTGTGCAATACCAGAGGCAGGTAATACAAGAATCCAAAATGAATTCTATTCTCAGAGGTGATTCTCCAGCATGCTTAGAGGAGGCCCTGAGGTTACATCAACTTGGGTGGAATTTCCTGTTTTGCTGCATGAAATTTCCATGATAAAAAATAGAAGATGGAGAAGAGAGAAAGAAAAAAAAGTAAAAACCAAACAAACACAAAAAATTGCATGGTTTCCAATTCTAGATATAGTGTTTTAAACAGAAATAAGTACAACTACATTAACTTTAGATATTTATTACAGTTTGGGCTTTATTTTCACTATGATAAGCATATTCACAGCTGCATTAAAAAATTGAGGCAACAATATGATTCAAAAGATTAAAATGACCATTTATTTCTAAAGCCCCAGATGTTTGAAATCTGACTGTACCAACTTAATTTATGCAAAAACAATAGTACTGGTGTTTCTGGGACCACCAGAAGCAGTTATAACAGTTGTATAAAGAATTATATAGATTATTTTACATTTTTATTTCAGGCCTTCTGTCCTTCAGTTGACTTGTGAAGATAAGGTCCAATTAATGTCACTAAGTCTGAAAAATTTCCTTACACATATGTTGAATGGGATTGCCTATAGTTCATTACTTCAGCAACATAGCAATAAATGTATAGATCCATAATTTATGGGAAAATATAAGAAGTGTCTTTATAAGTATTCAATTCCTACTAGTAAATGTCTAATGAATTATTTCCAAGTTTATTTGAAAACATTTTAAAATAATGTAATGATAGTGAGTGACTATTCAACAGTAATTATGTGAGTTTTAAAATATCAGAATTAAACAAAGTAAAAATAATATCATAGGAAATTACATTCTCCAATATCTACACTGTTTTTATAAATAATAGAGAATAGGAAAAAGAAAACAATACCCCCCTCCCTTCAAAAAAAGAATATCAGCTTTCCAATAGCAGATTGTGAACCATGGGGTAAAAGACTCATGGCTCTAAGATTGTGAAGGTTTCTTTTTTTTTATCCTTAGAAGTGATAAATCATGATTATTGTTAGACCAAGTACATTAACTAGAATATTTTAAAAAGCACTAGAAGGGTTGTAACTGGAGATTTTTTGTGTCTGTAACTAAAGAAAAATTAACTTTACTTTTTCCACCATCAAATGAATCCCCAGAGTTAGAAAAAAAATGTAATTTCTTGCTTTCATTTTTCTTTCAGAATAAACAATAAATAGTGAAATCATCAACCACCTTCATGAAGGATTTTTGTCTAACCAATACTTTTGAGCTCTCAACATGCATTTTAGGTGCCAACTTTTTCTCAAACTTCATAATTGGTCCTGGTGCTTATCTTTCTCTCATCATAATATTCTCACAGAGTTGTGTGTGTTTTTAATAGTGTGGCACTGTATGTATTTCACATCATTTCAAATACTGCTTTTGGGGAGAAAAACACACACATAGGGCAGGAAAAATGTCAAAAAATCCAAGAGCTCACAGTAGGGTTTGCGAAGGGCAGTGGGAACAACAGAAAGAAGCTACTGGACTCGGACAAGCTAATATGACCAGATGAAAATCTTCCTTGGATGGCTGGAAGGATGAGATTAAAGCCTGGAGAAACCACTGAGCTTACTCCAGCCTGTCTTCTCAATAGAGTTGCATGTGCAACAGTCAAAGCAACCATCCAGTGACCTGTATTGATCATCAAGACGGCTGGACTAAATGGTTCTGCAGAGCCGTGAGGGTCTGTTTGCTTGGACATAGATAGTCACAGCAAGATATGCACAGGAATATTAATTACGGAGACAGGCAAGCAGCACGAGGATGCCTGGGAAAGCCCCGCAGAAGGAAGCAGCCTCGTTTCCCGCAGAGCTCTACAGCACACACAGGCGCTCTCCGCTCACTGAGCACAGGTGGAGTTGTTGTCCTGCTGCTTTATGTTAATTAGAGAATAAATAAGTGGCCAACTGTAGTCTGTGGGCATATGTTGGTCAACTGTCTCTGTCTAATTAGGTTGTAAGCCCACTGGGCAGAGGCCTCATTTAAATCTATGTTCTGGAAAGCACTTAGTGCCTTTGTTGAGGCCTGGTGAATGTGAGAGACTAAGGCAAATAAATGGCTGAGGTTTAATAAGCAAGCAAAAAAAGTTTTTTTAATTTTTGTGTGCGTGTGTTTGGTATGTTGCAGAATGCTGACTAAATCATTTGAGCAAAGCATGGAAGGTTCCTTTTCATAGACTAACACCCCATATGTTGCTCTATGTAGTATAATAAGCATATAGGGATTGTATGTAAATTGTACATAATTTAATAAACTTATAGTTTAATAAAATAAATTCTATAAAGTTTATATGTACTCTTTTTGTGTAATACATATACAGTATTTACAAAAGTAATAACATAAACAGCAAATGGAATATGTTCTAGTTTGAGTGCCAGAATCTATGGCATGTGTGTGTGTGTGTCAGTGTGTGCACATGTGTGCACACCGTACATATAAGTGTGAGGTTATGCAACTATCTATATTATAAAAGGCCTTTGGCTGTCACGCCCTAACATGGAACGACCAAGCAACTGGTCACCAGGAGGTGCTGTAGCACCTCTCAGTCCCTCAATTCAGCCTATGAGCTGCTAGAGGCGGTGGGGTGGGGCTTGCGGTGCCGGGACTCATGCAGGGCTGGGACTCATGCAGGGCTGGGACTCATGCAGGGCTGGCGGAGCTCACACAGAAAGAGGCAGGGCCCGCAGCTCGCGCATGGGCAGGTTTGGGGTCCTGCCAGTGTGGCAGGTCTGGGTCTCACACGATTTTGTGCACTGGGCCTCTAGTATTTATATAATGCAATAATGTAATGTGTGGCTGCATCTCATTACATACATAGATGACTATGTATTTAGACATTCATTAAATTGTCTAAGCAGTGGATAATCTCTATTTTATATTTTTGTTTGTGTAGTTCAGAAAAAGTCTCTTTTCTTTTCCTATTCCTCTGCTACCTGTCACTCCATCATGTTTGTTACACTGCGTTTCAGAAAGGTGGTATTAACTGCTAGCAGTAAAGGGTGAGAAAGTAGAAATTAAAATATACACATTCATATATGTGTGTGTATGACTTTTGTGTGTGTGTAAATGCTACTTCTTATCTATATAGACTCAATCATTCACTTCTTTGAACTCCTACAGCATTAAATTATATACTGTCTCCCAGTAACACATGTGTACATGTGCCTGCATCTGTCTGTAATACATCTTTTCCCCCAAGAGGCTTAAGCTATTCTAGAATAAAGATCAAACCTTATTTTATTTTATGTTCCTACTGTTTTACTTCAGTGCTTGCCAAAGTAATTTCCAACAAACACTTAGTGGTTGATTGAAACTATCTTTATTTACCATGTATTTTATATTTCCTATCTACTATGTATATTTTAATTCCTATATTAAGACAAATTTGATACTTGCATGAATTTCTAAAATGTTTTATACTTTAATCCTATATAATAAAAGAGAAAGAGGCAAATTAACCATCCCTCTGCTACGCTCAAGCCCCACCCACAAGCCATCCCACAAGCCATGCCCACAAGCCAATCAGGAGTGAGTATGTAAATTAACCCAACTAAGATGGCAGCAGCCACAGAGCTGGAGTGAGCAGGAGGCTTGGGTTGCTCCCGGTGATGGAAGAAGCCAAGCTTCCCACCTGCCCTGGCCAGACCTGGGCTCCACTTAAGGCTACAAAGTTTCAATTATAGAAGATAGATAAATCCCAGAAAAAAGAAAAAAGAAAAAAGGAGAGGCTGGGAGCTTGGGTCACCGGGGGGCATGGCCAGCCTGAAAATGGCCATCAGCCCCTCACCCAGGCTGGCTAGGCACTCCAGCAGGACCCCCACCCTGATCCTGGACACCCTTCAGGGCAAACCAGCCGGCCCCCACCCGTGCAACAGGCCTCTATCTTATATAATAAAAATGTAATGTGCATATTGACCCTAACAGCAGAACGACTGGGAATGACTGGTCTCTATGACACACACTGACTACCAGGGGGCAGACGCACAATGCAGTAGCTGCCTCCTGGTGATCAGTGCACTCCCACAGGGGGAGCTCTTCTCAGCCACAAGCCGTGCTGACAGTTCCAAGCACAGCAGTGGTGGCGGGAGCCTCTCCCGCCTCCTCAGCAGCGCTAAGGATGTCCAACTGCAGCTTAGGTCTGCTCCCCGCTGGCAAGTGGACATCTCCCAAGGGGTCCTAGACTGCGAGAGGACACAGGCCAGGCTGAGGAACCCCCCGAGTGCATAAATTTTTGTGCACTGGGCCTCTAGTTAATTATAAGTATTATTATATACATAATAGAGAAGGAATAGACAGTGGTTTGGGAAAGAAGTAGCTGGCTTAAAGTATTTTTTCATGATCATTTATCACAAAATGTAGAAAGACATTTTAAAAAACTGGCAGGGGGGAAAAAAGGACACATATGTAATACCCTTTGTAATACTTTTAGCAAAAAAAAATAAAAATTAAAAAAAACAAAACTGAGACATCTCTTGGTGACTTTCTAAATATAATCATCACTTTCTACAACTAGAACCTTGCATTGCCCATGTTGATCTCCTCTCAGGGGTGGTAGGATAATAACTGCCTGAAACTTGGTAACTGGAGTAGAGGGTTCATTGATAGAACACCTGCCATCAGCTACAATCCTTCTGGGATTGACGAATTTAGATTTCTCTGGCAACCCTAATATTCTTTTCTAGTCACATGTAAAGACAACATGCACTTACCACTTTCTCTCAAGCTTTGTCTGTCCTTCATTTTCCTTTCTTCCCAGTTAGTAAAACACTCTTACCAAACTCTTGTCTCCTTGGATGACATACTCTCCTAGTAGATGTGCCTTTTTTTTAATCAACAAAAATATCAAGAGTTGGTCTAGTGCCTAGTCCTGGATGTTGCCTACTTGTCCTTCCTATGATTTATATCCCTTAAAAGCTCTTCTTAGAAATCCTTTGCTCAAACCATTTTTTCATGTATGTAATTCCCCTTTACCTGTGATTTTTGTCAATGTGCTCCTCAAAAAAACTTTGTAGAATCAAGTTTAAAACCCAGAACACACATGAATCATCTAAATTAAATCCATCTTTATCTTTTCTCTTTGAAAACTTTATCTAGCTGTCAATCAGGTTTTGCTACCTATTTTCTAGATATTGATAGCTTTAATCTAGATGTGACTATATACCAAGTACTTAAGTAAACCTTTATATTCATTATGTCATTTGCATTTTATGATATCCATTTGTACTAAGCATTAGGCTCATTTTAATGCAGCAAATGAGCATTACAGAGAATATATTCCTTGACCAATGTCATCTAGCTATCAACTATAGAGACAGATAATTTTTTTTTATTTTCTTACTTGCTACTTGGTATTTATGTTGTTATCATTTTTCTCCCCCTCCACCAGAATGTATATCTTTAAGATCAGAGATTTTCATGTTTTGTTCACTATTGTGTCTATAACAGTATTTGACCTCTAGTAAGTTCAGTCTCTCAGTTGCTCAGTCTCTCTGTATCTATCTACCTATTATCTATCATCTATCATCTATCATCTATCTATCAACTATCTATCTATCTATCTATCTATCTATCTATCTATCTATCATTTACCTATCTATCCATCTATCATCTATCTATTATCATCTATCATCTAGCATCTATCTATCTATCTAGCATCTATCTCTATCACCTATCATCTATCTATCTCTCTATCTATATCTATCTATCATCTATCTATCATCTATCATCTATCTATTTATTTATCTACCATCTATCCATCATCTATCTATCTATCATATATTTATCTATCATCTATCATCTATTTATTTATCTATCATTTATCTATCATCTATCTACCTATCATCTATCCATCTATCATCTATCTATCTATCATCTATCCATCTATCATCTATCTATCTATCTATCTATCTATCTATCATCTATCTATCATCTATCTATCTATCTATCATCTATCATCTACCTATCTATCATCTATATATCTATCTATCATCTATCTATCTATCATCTATCATCTATCACCTATCTACCTTTGTATCTAAAATAATGTGCTGTAAAATAAGGAAATAAATAAAATAAGCTCCTACTAAGTGTGAGGTACAGTACTTTTTTATCCTTCAAGGCCTTCCTCAGATGCCACCGCTGTGGATCTTCCCTTGCTTAACCTTCCATCCACTTTCCCAAACTGGAAGTGATTGTCCTCTTACATATACTCTAGCACTTTAATGGCACTGACCAGTCTTATGGTTCATTATTTACCTATTGGCCTAAATACAGATGCGCCTAAAGCAATTTCAACATAAAATAAAAAACACCTCCAATTTTTATTTTTTATTTTTTTGTTTTAAAGATATATTTTTATTTTCTTCAACCTGCCCTCTCAAAGAAAAAAAAAGAGAGAAAAAGTGCTGACCAGGCAGCCTGAGATGCACCTAAAGTTTCAAGTCACTTTTCAAAAATGGAAAAGGCACCAGTGGCCAACTGGGACATGGCTTTGTTTTCTGTGGCTTCACTGCCATCTCAAGGGCATGACAAAGCCAGTGCAGGACACATTCCTCCTCTCCAGGAAGGTGTAGTGAAGTGGGATTAGTGAAAGGAGGGAGGCCATTGTTCAGTGGAGCAAAGCAGGTTCAAGGCTCTATCACAGCCATGCACTGCTGGAGATATATATATATTATGTACAATAATAATTTTTATTTTCTTTCTTACTATTTGGTAACATATATTTATGTTGTGATAATTTATCTCCCTCTCCGCTAGAATGTAAATCTGTAAGGTTAGAGATTTTCATCTGTTTTTCACATATATATAATACAGCATAGTATTATATGTAATGTATTATACATTATATAATACTAGAGGCCTGATGCACAAAAATTTGTGCACTGGTGGGGGGGGGGCCCTCAGCCCGGCCTGTGCCCTCTCACAGTCGGGGACACCTCGGGGGATGACCACTTGCTGGCTTAGGCCTGCTCCCTGGGGGATTGGGCCTAAGCTGACAATCAGACATCCCTCTGGCAGTCCAGCAGCCCTGCTCCACTTGCCAGCGGGGAGCAGACTTAAGGTGCAGTCGGACATCCTTAGCGCTGCTGAGGAGGCAGGAGAGGCTCCCACCACCACCACTGTACTAACAGCCATCAGCCTGGCTTGTGGCTGAGCAGAGCTTCCCCATGTGGGAGCTCACTGACCACCAGAGGGCAACTACTGCATTGAGCATCTGCCCCCTGGTGGTCAGTGTGTGTCATAGTGACCAGTGATTCCCAGTCTTTCTGCTGTTATGGTCAGTTTGCATATTACCCTTTTACTATATAGGATAGAGGCCTCGTGCACAGGTGGGGGCCGGGTGGTTTGCCTTGGAGGATGTCCAGGATCAGGGTGGGGATCCCGCTTGGGTGCCTGGCCATCCTGGGTGAGGGGCTGAGGGCCATTTTCAGCTGATCACACCCCCTTCAGGGTGGGGGTCCCCACTGGGGTGCCTGGCCAGCCTGGATGAGGGGCTGATGGCTGTTTTCAGGCTGGTCACACCCCTTTAGGGTGAGGGTCCCCACTGGGGTGCCTGGCCAGTCTGGGTGAGGGGCTGAGGGCCGTTTTCAGGCTGGCCTGGACTGAAGCTCCCAGCCTCTCCTTTTTTCCCTTTTTCTGGGACTTATTTACCTTCTATAATTGAAACATTGTTGCCATCACTGGCGCTCCCAGCTCTGAGGCCCTGGCCAGCTGAAAGCAAGTATCTGGGGTTTGTTTAGCTTCTATAATTGAAACATTGTTGCTTTCGGAGCTCAGAGGCGGGCTGTGGCAGGCAGGGAACCTTGGCTTCCTCCATCACTGGAGCAAGCAAGCCTCCTGTGTGCTTCAGCTGCGTGGCTGCCGGCTGCCATCTTTGTTGGCAGTTAATTTGCATATCTCCCTGATTAGCCAATGGGAAGCATAGCGGAGGTACAGTTAATTACCCTTTTTGGCTTTTATTAGATAGGATATATTATCATTTAACCAAGGAATAAGGAAAGGGATAGAACATGGGATTTATAATCTTAACATTTTTTATATAAAAAAGACAATATTCAAACCATATTTTTATCATTACTTTTGAATTGTTTCAAAAATTTAAAAATTTAAATAAAATAATATGATCTAATGTGAGGTATCTAAATTAATTTTTTTCTTTTTTGATAGTAAAGAAATCTGCTAGATCTTTAAAACATAAGTGAAATCTTAAAAATCAAGAATTTAAATACAAAGAATATGAAGATACAAACATGTTTTTGTTTATGAGTACTAATATCTAAAGCCTCTAGGGCACATTTCAGTAACTTAATACCTTTTCTTATTAAACAAAACTAGACAGACACCTTCTTTATTACACTTTCAAAGGACTGATTAAGGGAGATACAACTCTGAAGTTAAATAATAAAATTTATGTTGTTAAAGAAGAAATCAGCTTGAAAACAGATTTCCAGAATCTTCTGGGAATTTTCTATTGAGAGGTCTGTTTTTTTAAAATTATTTTTAAACATTCTGATTATTAATCAAAATATACATTTATGTCAATTATATCAGTTTTTGTATATATTTAATGATGACATACTCTTTGCCTGGGAAAGCTTTTATTTCAAAAATACTGATTAAAAATGACACAATAATAAATCTTAAAAACCACATCCATGTTTAACAAGAAATAATTTTCCAATGATTTGGTCAGCAAAAAATAAAACAATACAGTAAACTGTCAAAAAGAAAACAGTAATAATTCCATTGGGAAACAAATGAGTATCTTCTCTAATTATTAAGGCAATAACCATACAATATCAAATAAATTTCAAAGGCTAATTGGACAAATGTCATGATGTGGACAAAAGGGCTTGTTTTCCATCTTTCAAAACCCTAGTGAAGATACAACTGAAAGAAAGCAAGTGTGCAAGGATAAAAATTATTAAATTATGTCTTTATGTCCTTTTCATTTTATTTTAAAAATATCTCTCCATATAAAAGCCAAAGTGACCAAACGACCGGTCGACTAAACGACCAGTTGACTGGACACTATGATGTGCACTGACCACCAGGGGGCATATGCTTCATACAAGAGCTGCCTCCTGGTGGTCAGTGTGTTCCCACAGCCAACCTCCCATAGCCCGCCAACCTCCCTTGATCCCTTGCCCTGGCACAGACAGCCATGATCAGCCTCATTGGGCCCCGATAGCCAGCCAGGCCAAGGGACTCCACCCATGCACAAATTCGTGCACTGGGCCTCTATTATTATATAATAATTAGGGATGTCTGAAAAACTTATTCTACACTAATAAAAGAGAAAAATGCAAATTAACCATCACTCCGACACTCTGCTACACCCACCAGCCAATCAGGAGAGAGTATGCAAATTAACCCAACTAAGATGGTGGCGGCCACGGAGCTGAAGAGAGCAGGAGGCTTGGGTTGCCCCCAGCAATGGAGGAAGCCAAGCTTCCCACCTGCCCTGGCCGGCCCTGGGCTCTGCTCAAGGCTATAAAGTTTCAATTATAGAAGATAAATAAATCCCAGATACCTGCTTCCAGCTGGCCCTGGCCTCTGCTCAAGGAGGTGCTGAAAAAGAAAAAAAAAGAAAAAAAGAAGAGGCTGGGAGCTTGGGTAGCCGGGGGTAGTGGCCAGCCTGAAAACAGCCATCAGACCCTCACCCAGGATGGCCAGGCACCCGAGTAGGGACCCCCCACCCTGAAGGGGGTGTAGCCAGCCTTAAAACAGCCCTCAGACCCTCACCCAGGATGGCCACACCCCCATTGGCTGAGGGTCCCCACTGAGGGGCTTAACCAGCCTGCAAACAGCCATCATTCCCTCACCCAGGCTGGCCAGGCACCCCAGTGGGAACCCCCACCCTGAAGGGGGTGTGGCCAGCCTGAAACAGCCCTCAGCCCCTCACCCAGGCTGGCCAGGCACCCTAGTGGGACCCCTACCCTGATCCGGGACACCCTTCAGGGCAAACCAGCCGGCCCCCACCCATGCACCAGGCCTCTATCCTATATAATAAAAGGGTAATATGCAAACTGACCCTAACAGCAGAATGACTGGGAATGACTGGTCACTATGACACACACTGACTACCAGGGGGCAGACGCTCAATGCAGAAGCTGCCCCCTAGTGGTCAGTGTGCTCCCACAGGAGGAGCTCTGCCCAGCCACAAGCCAGGCTGATGGCTGCCAGCACAGCGGTGGTGGTAAGAGCCTCTCCTGCCTCCTCAGCAGCACTAAGGATGTCCGACTGCAGCTTAGGCTTACTCCCCGCTGGCAAATGGATATCCCCCCGAGGGCTCCTGGGCTGCCAGAGGGATGTCTCACTGCCAGCTTAGGCCCATTCCCCCAGGGAGTGGGCCTAAGCCAGCAGGTTGACATCCCCCGAGCGGTCCCAGACTGCAAGAGGGCACAGGCCGGGCTGAGGGACCCCACAAGAGTGCACAATTTTTTGTGCACCAGGCCTCTAATATATTTATAAAGTATATAAGAAAACACACACCATGACCCAGGTCCTGATTTCAAGTGCACTGTGAATGCTATTTGTGGAATTCCTTTCTCTTTACTTTTATGTACTTACTAGAGGCCCTGTACATGTGGTGGTGGGGGGGGGGGGAAGTCCCTCAGCCTGGCCTGCACCATCTCCAATCTAGGACCCTTTGGGGGATGTCTGTCTGCCTATCGCAATCTGGGACCGCTGGCTCCTAACCACTCACCTGCCTGCCTGCCTGATCGCCCCCTGATCGCCTCTAACTGCCTCTGCCTCGCCCTGCACCCGGGACCCAGGATTCCCTCCTCTGGTCGGTCGCAGGCACCTGGAACTCGGGCTTCCCTCCCTCTGGCCAGCTGCAGGCACCCAGGACCTGGGTCAGCTTCGCCCAGGCCACAGCCACAGCCACTGGCAACCAGGACCATGGGGAAAGCGGCTCGTCCCTCTCCCGGGCCACAGCCCTAGCTGCTGGCACCCAGGACCATGGGACATGCAGCTTATCCCTCTCCCAGGCCGCAGGTGCAGGCACAGCCGCTGGCAGCCAGGACTGCGGTGTGGGTGGCTTGTCCCTCTCTTGGGCCACAGACTCAGCTGCCGGTGCCTGGGACCATGGGGCGGGCAGCTTGTCCCTCGCCCAGGTTGCAGCCGCAGGCACTGGTGCCCAGGACCGTGGGACAGGCAGCTTGTCCCTCTCCTGGGCCGCAGGCGAAGGCACAGCCACTGGTGCCTGGCACCATGGGGCATGCAGCTTGTCCCTTTACTAGGCCACAGGCACAGATGCAGCTGCTGGTGCCCAGGACCATGGGATGGGCGGCTTGTCCCTCCCCTGGGCCACAGCCTGGCTGGTTCCCATTCCTCTCTCACGAGCTCATTTGTGCCTGGCTGGTCCCCGTTCCTCTTTCCCCAGTGTCCCAGTGTTGAGTGTCTGAGTCATTATGGTGTGATGGCGTGATGACCATTTGCATATTAGCTCTTTATTATATAGGATTTATGTACTTGTTTGTAGTTTGTTTGCTCATTTATATATTTAGCTATCCCATTGTAGGATTAGGGAGAGATCATTGGTTTTCTGAAAGAAGAATCTCCTCTCCACCCCTCCCCCCGCTTGGATAAGATATCCAACACATAATACATCAAAACAAATGAGCTTCATGCTCTGGGGTACAAGCAGGAGTAATGGGTGAATGATTGACAAAATAATTTGCCAGGCTATTTTAAATTTCTGAATGGCCTAAGATTGAGACTCATTCACTCTGCCCAATTTTGTTGTTCTACATTATTAATTTAGCCTGGAGAATGTGCTAAAATCAAATTTATTCAATTCTTAAATATTAAATGAATTATTTTCACATGCCAGGCAGTGTTGTAGGTGGTCATTCTATGAACAGTAATAAACAAGAGAAACAAAGCTCCTGTATTCTTAGTGCTTCCATTCAATTAGGAGGAAGCACTTGGATAAAACCCTGGAGAAATGAATGATATATAAAAGAAAATAAATAATGGAACAATATTTTTTATATTGGAAGAGTTTTTAAAGTAAACTATAAAACAAGAGGACATGTATTTAATTAATAATCCCCCCTCTACCTTTTGCTCTTTCACTTTTTGTTCATACACAGTATTTTCCATGTTTACTCATAAAGAAAAAATTCAGTATATTTTATATATAAAAAGTCCTGTTCCCTTATAAACAATTTATATAATCTGTAAATAATCTCCAATTTTTTTGCATCAGAAAATTTGTTACAGGTAAATTGAATATGATATTGACAGTATTTTACACTGAATTTTAGGAAAGTTGGTAAAGTTATCTAAATGGAATAATATTTTCAATGACTGCAAGGACTTTCTAGAGAAAATAAACAGCCTCATTTACCATGGATGCTGATGAATCAATTTATCCCTGAGGCAATGATATTAGTGTGTCACCTCTATAGATCTTCCTACCTGATTTGGCATGTATAAAAACAGTATGCGCTTTCTTTATTGATTAGATGAGGCTATATTAAAATCAACATCTCTAATCAATTGTTTAATCCAGCAAAAAGAAATGGGAAATATACTAAAACATTATCTCTGTTTACAAAAACCAGGAGGAGTTAATCCTCATCAACAGCTTCTCTTTTTACAGAATAGTTTCAATGCCTGGTGAGTGATGGAATAATTAGGCCATCTGCTGGCAAGTGGCAAATACACCCAAACTCAACTAAAGCCTCCACAGTGGCACATCAGGGATTTAAAGAGTTAATTAGCAGAGGAGTTTTTTGTTTGTTTGTTTGTTTGTTTGTTTGTCTTTTGCTTTGTCCACATTAATAGATCATCTTTCACATTAAATATTTTCCATCACAGTTAAATTACTTTAAACACTTCTAATTAAGATAGGGGCCTACATGCGCTAACCAGTTTGGCTCAGTGGATAGAGCGTTGGCCTGTGGACTGAAGGGTCCCAGGTTTGATTCCGGTCAAGGGCATGTTTTGGTTGCGGGCACATCCCCAGTAGGGAGTGTGCAGGAGGCAGCTGATCGATGTTTCTCACTCATTGATGTTTCTAACTCTCTATTCCTCTCCCTTCCTCTCTGTAAAAAATCAATAAAATATATTTTAAAAAAAAAGATCAGGCCTACACCACTAGGTAATTATAACTATACCACTTGCATCATTTATGTATTCAACTAATACTGATTGGTGGTCAGTTATGTTCAAGGCAGCTTTTTAAACATTATGGATTCAGTAACATATACAACTTTTCTACTTTCATAGAACTATTGTAGGTCAGCAGGTGTTGCATCTATAATAATAAAAGTGTAGTATACTAATTAGACTGGATGTCCTTCCGGACAACCTTCCAGATGAAGACAGGGCTGTGAGGGGAAGCCCAGGTCCCAGGTGCCTGCTGGCGGCTGGAGGGTAGCTGGTGCCAGCAGACAGGAGAAGGAAGGCCTACTCTTGCACAAATTTCATGCATCGGGCCTCTAGTTAACTAATAAAATTTTAATAGCATAAAGAAATAGTTTTTCCTAAAGGATGAATATACCAAGCACTATATATAGCACTCTATAGTTTATAGTAAATGCTAAAGTGTATCAGTTCAGATTTTAAGAGAAAAACACACGGATTCTTGAATCTTTGTTCTAAAAAATACTAACTTACTTTGTTCTGAAAAATACTAACTTACTTTGTCAGCCAAAGTCAACTAAATTGAATAAATGGTGCTAAAATGCATTTCTGAGGATTCTTGGCCCTTGTACACTGATTCTATTCCAGTGATCTTCCCAAATTGCAGTTATCCAAGGAAATGTAACTAAGGATTTCTTTAACCAACAGTGATACTCTCCTTTCAATGTGAAAGACAGAACAGGACATTCCAGCCCTGAGATATCTGCATTAGGTCATCCAGAATATAAATTCACTAGAGGCCCAATGCACGAAATTCATGCAAGGGCTCAGCTCTCACAGCCCCGGCTTAGTCCGGAAGGTCATCCGGAAGGACGTCTGGAAGGTCGTTCGGCTGTCTGGTCTAATTAACATATTACATTTTTATTATTATAGGTTGATGTAACTGCTATGGTTTCTGCTAACCCACTGAATGTGTTCTCCAGGTAGCTTGAGGACTTCAATTTTCTCGGACTCCAATTTGGCACCATTCCCAGTATTACACACACACACACACACACACACACACACACACACAAAACCATCCTTATAGGTTCATTTCTAGTTCATGGGATTTTGCAGCAGAAACAAATTATCTAATTAATAGTCACATTGCCTAATTAATAGTCTAATCACCCAGTTCATATCAATTCTAAAACAGTTTCATTTAGTTGCTGTCAACATCTTTCACCATAGTATTCTTTACACTCTAGTCCTTATTCCCACCTTTCTTTATACATTTCATTCACAAACTATTCACGTTTCAGACATATAAGTTAATAAATCTTTTTTATTCATTCATTTAAATAGTATTAAACTCACTGCAAATCTTTACTGTTTAATTGCAATGGGCTTGACTCTCTTTGGGCTTCTATAGCCACCACAATTTGTCCCCTGAGAGGCGACAAAGAAGGAGATAGGATTCCCCAGGAGAATTATTTGTCCCTCTTATCACATTTACATATTTAAAGAAGAACTCTTTTCTAAGTGGTGCCACCCTCAAATATGTCCTGCATTGTGACTGAAATTAAGAAATTAAATGTATAGTGTGTTTTGGGTTTTTTGTTTGTTTTTTTAGTGAATAAGGTACTGAGGCAGAAAAGATAACAGCCACCAGAGTTACTTCCTTTAAACTGATATGTAGGACTTGCGTCATCCCTCCATTACCTATAAGCATGCAGGTCACCCTCTGTTGCAGCCTGCATGCATCCCACCTGTCCCGCTAACTGGTCCACAAACACCTTAGACTCAAAAATAAGCCTTTAAAACAAATTACTTGCCAAGGCGAGAGCATCTGGCCTGTGATATGGCTACAGTGGGGCAGAGTAGGGGATGGTGGAAAAATTGCCTCATAGGAAGAGCATAGAGCACTTCAAAACAGCTAGAGATAAAAAGCCAGAATCCATGCAATTTAGTGCAGAATAACACAGTAGACCAGAGTGGTCGCATTCCAGGAAGTAGGGACCGTGATCCTGCTCTGGGTGGCCAGCTGGAGAGTGCACATGCTTAGAGTGTGACTTTTATTGTCTTTGAGGTGACTGGTCAATCTAAACTATGGGAAGAGGAGTTCCAATGTTTGAGAGCAATGGTCTACATCTTACTTATTTTCCAGTGCTTTGTAGTATTCTTGACATACGTACATTCTACTGGTAAAACATTGTATGACTTTGGATAAAACATTTCTCCTCTCTGATCCTCACTTTTTTATTGGGTAGAGATGATAGTAATACCTATTTGGACTGGTTTTGAGAATAAGGAGACCTAAGAGGAAGTGAACTTGTAAGAATCATCATGGTTCATTAGAGAAGTTAATATTGGCCTGAGGCTATCAGTCATTCTAAATGGGGAGTCAACAAAGACTAGAGAGAATTAATGAAGTCACTGACATAGTGACTATGGGGAGTTCATTAAGAAACGAGGATATTTCAAGCAGATGGCCAACTAATATAGTTTTGAGACAGCCCTAGATAGGAGTACCGAGGGCTGACAAAGTTTAGTTCTGCATTTCGGAGCAAATTCTTTCAGTGCAGTAGGAGCAGAATGTACAGAGATCAGGACATGCAAGCAGGGGGTGGGGTGCAACAAAGCAATGTCCCAAATTTGCAAAAGTCAACAGACTTAGTAGAACAACAAAAAAAAGAGAATAATTAGAACATTTGAATCTGAACTTGAAAAAATATTTTTATACAAATTTCCCCTAAAGGCATTAGTGTTATAGAAAGAAAAATGATGACTACCTGAGCTAAGACTATGCTTCTAAATATTCATAGCTAAAGTAATTTATAAAATCTGGATAAAAAGATATTTGTAATTAAGAACTTCCTAATTTTCTATTCATGTGAGCTATAGTGAATACAGGCTAAGAGTTTGGCAAAATTATCTGTCGTTTATTCATAAAGTGTATTAATTTTTTTAAAAAATTCAAATTGAAGAATCCAACTTGCATTTTATTAGAAAAAAAGTGCTCAATACAGGAAAGGGTGAAATATTACACCTGTAGATATGACTCTGATGAACAGAGACTACTACTTTTGAAACTAAGAAGAGACCTTAACTCAGCAGTTGGTATATACCTAATACCAAGCCTGATGGAATTTGCCTGATGTCAGTCTACTTGGGCTACAAATGTATAGTGTCTGCAACACTGCTTTAGATCTTTGTGCTTTAAATAGGATTCTCAACTTAAAAACACATAATATACCATTTTATTTCAAACTTGAGGCCCAGTGCATGAAAATTCATGCATTCGTGCGGCACGGGGGGTGGGGGGGCTCCCTCAACCTGGCCTGCACCCTCCGCAGTCCAGGACCCCTCAGAGGAGAGGCAGGAGAGGCTCCCGCTACTGCCACTGTGCTTGCAGCCATCTGCCTGGCTTGTGGCTAAGTGGAGCTCCCCCTGGGGGAGCGCACTGACCACCAGAGGGCAGCTCCTGTGTTGACCATCTGCCCCTAGTGGTCAGTGTGCATCATAGTGACTGGTCATCCTGGTGGTTCTGTTGTTAGGGTCAATTTGCATATTAGCCTTTTATCATATAGGATGGTCCCAGAGGCAGAGCCTGAGACAGGACTCAGGTGCAGGTAACTTACTGAAGATGCACTCAGGAGGAGAAGTACTCTGAGGGATCATGCCAAACAGGGAGAGGAAAGGGGCTGGAGAAGGATGCGGTCTTTCAGAAAGTCTAGACTTGACCTGATCTCCTGGGGACAGTGGGAGTCCTGAAGTATACTTTGCAGTTTGCCCAATAGAGTCGCCCTGCCTTGAGAAAAAGGGGCTGGAATTTTCCACCCCCTGTGCCACACATATGACAGTCATTGGTCTTGTGAGAGGAAGAACGTTGTGATCTCCCAGGCATATCCAGGCCAAGGGCGTTTCTGTGGAGACAGAAGCTTGTTGAAGTGCACTTGTAGCACCTGTGGCATGAGTGCAATAACCCAGTGAAAAGAAACCGGGACTTTGCACTCCAAGGCATCCACCAAAATCCAATGTATGGATATTAAATTTGAAGAGACATTTCTAGTAGAAGTACTGACATTTAACCCCTATCTAGTGACACTATCATAGTTTACTTTTAATTTATTCAATAAATACAGGGATGGGACAACGTAGGCTTACAGCTGCAAGTACACAAAACAGGGTTTATTCTTATATTGATATTTATTTAGTAATTATTGTCCTTTTTTATTTGAACAACTATAAACCTACTTTTGCCCACCTTGTATATATGTGAGAGATAGATAGTTAGATAGATAGATAGATAGATGTATAGTTATATAGAAAGAAATACTTATTGTGGATATAAGTGGTAATATTTCACCATTTCAATTATTTTGTTATAATCAGCTTAACAGAATTGTTAATATAGGATTGTTGTCTCTGTTGACTAGATTTATACACTTCTTTCATTCTGCAGTGTGAAGATAACTGTCCCCCTCCCCCCCAAAAAAACAAAAATAAGACAGAATATAAACCTTAGAAAAATGGTTCATTTTAAAGTGTTAAAAAATAAGTATCAAAGAAACACTAAGAAGGTTTGTGATTTTGGTAGTCTTCTATCCCCTGTTATTGTCACCGAATAATGTAATTAGAAGGCAGGAAATGTCGTCTGTGTCACTACAGCCCTTCTTTCCAAAATGTCTTATAATAAATGTCTCTTAAGAATTTGGAGTCAAACATTCATAAATTGATTAATAACTCTGTGCTTTATTTTAGCGGGATGAACTTTACAAACCACCAGATTTCCATTTTGGTGGGGTTTTTTTTCATCTTTACTGTTGAAAGTATACATATGTTCCCTTTGTTTTCCCCTATTGACCCCCTCCAGCCTGCCCCCAACCCTGGCCCCAGGCCTTCAGAAGTTTAAACTAAAATGATTGGGAAAACTTTTCCCCCCAAGTTAAGTGATTTGTGATGTTCTTTTTTAGCTTTCTTCAGTTCTATTAGATATGTTTTTATTTTAAGAAACCTCAAAATTCATATTCTGAAAGTAGGCAGGTTATAAATTATAAATAAAATATCACCAGATAGAATGAGGCCAGTTAAGCCTCATACCTTTTATTCTTTGGCATCGGTAGAACTCTGAAAAATACTATCTACTCACATTGAAAATTAAATATTCTAAACATCTTCCACTCTGTCCTGCGCCAATGCTTACTTATTTTTTTGACTTCACAATCGTGTTTATTTAGATAACCCACACAGCTTTGCAAATGCAAAATGAAATGTTGGTTATAATGATAAAAGGGACAGATATGTTTATTTTATATTTGTGTCTGATTTCAGTTTAAGGAACAGTCTGGGAAAATAGCCACCTGTCACTGGACTCATACAATTCATATACTCATTCCACCAAAAAGATCCCACAAAAAAACAACAACAATAGAGCCTTTCTCTGTTCTTACTACATGCACATCTCCATGAGATATACACACAGGTTACAAAAAATAAAATGCATTAACTACCCTGAAAAGAATTCACCATACAAAAGAGTCATGTACTCAGCTAGCCACAATTATATATTGTGAAAGCTACAAGAGAGGAATATTTTTAAATGACACAATACAAAAGGTTTCAGAAATAATGCATTCTTCTGGAGAAAACCAAAGTTAAGTTTTTATAGCGGTCATCATTTGCACTAAGCCTTAAAGTATGAGGTGGTGAAGAAAAGGCACAATAAGTAGAATGAGTGAAAGGGTTGCAGATATCAGAAGCTGTGTTTGAACAATTTCAGATATTGCTGATAGACGGTGTCCTAAAGAAGTTGAAACATCAAGTGTGAAAGGACAAGGGCCAAAGCATTTCCTGAGATATAAATACTGGGGACTAGTGAACTGTTTCTTTTTCTCAGTATTCTGACATCAAAATGAATTAACTTTGAATTACCTTTTATACATTTTAAAATTCTAGAAGTTGTGCATGACTGACCTAGATTGGGTCAGGCACCCACCTTTTTACCCGGGTAAAGATATGCGTCCTTCATAAAAAGTCCCATTGAGACTACATCCAATGGAGAATGAAAAGACTTCCAAAGAAAACCGGATGTGCTCTCTCTAGGTAATCAATAATTAGGATAAAAGATACAAATATCAAGTCCCCTATAAGTAGGAGCCAAGTCAGTACAAATGTCGTCTTGTCTTATATCTGTTCCTTATCATATATATTAAGAATGTGAAAGAATGTTAAGGTATGTAAGATGAGTATTTCATCTTTATTGTCTATAATTTCTCACCTTGAGACGTACTGTTAGAAAGTGTGTTAACTTCTACAATAGGAGAAAGTCAGCAAAGGGTGACAACTATGGAAGCATTTCTCAACCATAGAGATCTAGAGTGGTTCTTCTCCCCTTTGGTTCCTTGTTGTATTGTTAACTGGAAGGAAAAAAAAAAAGACATGACTTGGGTTATGATAAACTGTATGAATACATACCAAACATTGCTGGCACTCATTTTCTTATTGGAATTCATTTTCCATCAACACTCCCTGGAAATGAGTGACGATTAAGCCCGCAATTTTGCCAAGTTTTTTGTTTCTCTCTTCCCTCTTACTACTACTTTGAAAGAAGTTTCTTCCTCCAGAAAGTTTTACCATCTCCTGAAGCCGGATAGAACCTTTTAAATGTTATAGACACAGTAGCTATTACTACAATTGGCCTCAGTATTCCTCATTTGTTCAACACAATGTCAAATGACAACAAAACTATCAACAAGTAGCCCTAAGCTTCATAGGCTAGAAGATAATGGTAGAACTTATCTGCTGGAAACCAATTCCAGCATGTCAGCAGGGCTGAATCATCTGGAAATAGCTGAGGGCATTTCCCCAAACCTGAAAAGGATGCATAAATGATTGCTTACTGCCAGACAGCTGAGGGCGTTTCAATCTACATATTATTGCTTCCTACTGGCCAAACACCTGAACAGCCAAAGGCAATTCTTCCAATCTGAGGATGGATTCTGTGTACTAAACCCTGGCCTTTGATGTGTATATATACCTTGCCTTGGGACAATCTGTGTTAATAAAAAGCAAGGGGTCCTGAGACAGAGGAGAACTTGGTTTCTTCAGCCAAGCTCCTCTGACCTTCCAAAATTATGTTTCGTCTTTTGACTCTTTAATCATTTACACACAGTGCCTTCTCCAGATTCCAGAACCCTTCTAGATGCTGGAACAAGACCCCTGGCATTACTTATCTATAATAATAAAAGCATAATATGCAAATCTACTGAATGGCTGAACAGTGGAACGACCATCCAGACGATCTTCTGGGCGAAGCCAGGGCTGAGAGGGCGGCCCAGGCAGCTGGGACTGAGAAGGCCTACTCTTGCACGAATTTCATGCATTGGGCCTCTATTGGGTATAATAAACTTAAGTGTAACAATCACCTATTGAAAAAAAACAAAAACAAAAACTGAAATAGCCCAATTTTAATAGCAGGATAAATTATAGGAGAAACTCACCCAATTAGTTTATTAAAATCGAATTTTTTGTCTTGACAAGGGATAGGATCTCTAAAGCGAAAATCAAGTGAAAATGAGGCCATTTGAGTGGGGCCTGATCCAATATAACTGGTGTCCTTATAAAAGAAGGAGATTCAAATACAGACACACACAGAGTAAAGACCAGGTGAAAACACAGAGAGAAGAAGGTAGCCAACTACAAGCCAAGGAGACATGTCTCAGAACAAATAACCCTGCTGATGCCTAGATCTTTGACTTTTAGCCTCCAGGGCTATGATAAAATAAATGTCTATTGTTTAACACACCCAGTCTGTGGTATTTTGTTATAGCAACATTAACAAACTCATACATACTACTATGAAGGCATTGAATATCTTGGGAATAGGGACATCTGTCATTATAACCCATGTTCCTAAATTTCTGTCTACCTTCAATTTCAAATTCTAATCAGGTAAATGAAAAATAGAAATACATAGTATTTCATAGACATTCATTGGTTCCCATAACTTTGAGCTCCAAATCTTTCATTGGAGCTTGTAGTAACAAAGGAACTAAAATAAAGTTGTATCTTTAGACTGTCACACCCACCCTTGGTGGAAATACTAATGAATGAACAGGTAAATAAAAAACAGAGAGCATGTAGTAAAAGAAAATACAAATTCAAGGTATATTTTCTAAATTTTTGAAAATTTACAAAAATATGAAACTAGCCCTGCCAGTTTTCTCAGTGGTAAGAGAATCAGCCCTCAGATGGAAGAGTCATGGGTTCCATTCACACTCAAGGGCAGGTACCTCGGTTGTGTTGTAGGTTTGATCCCTGGCCTTGGTCAGGACACATGTGGGAGGCAACCAATCGATGTGTCTCTCTCACATTGATGTCTCTCTCTTTCTCTCTCTATCTCTCTCTTTCTCCTCCTCCTCCTCCATCTCCTTTTCCTCCTCCTCCTCCTCTTCCTCCTCCTCCTCCTGCTCCTTCACTCCTTTCCACTCTCTCTAAAAATCAATGTAAAAATATCTTTGGGTGAGAATTAAATATATATATTTAATGCAATATTAATTTTTTATACTAAAAATACCTTTATGTCATGTTTGAAGTATTAGGTTCAACTTAGATTTTAAGGTTAGTTGTTGATATGTGGAGAATTAAAAGGAAAATGCCTTCAATGAGAAAAATAAAAAGGAAATCCTCCCTCTTTTTACATATATATATATATATAGAGAGAGAGAGAGAGAGAGAGAGAGAGAGAGAGAGAGAGTTGTGTTTGAGGATACAAGATGCACTTTCTATTTTTCTGATAATATAGTCATGTATGTGTTTGCTTTAATTAGTCAGAACTTTTGGGCTGCCAGTGGCAGAATTCTAAATTGATTCAATATAAGCAAATCCATTGATATTTTGACTTAAAAAAAATGATGAAGAACAAAGGAAGAAATGAACTTTCCAAAATGAGAGTCGAAGACCCAAATGCCATCAGATAGCCTCTGTCCACCCATCCCTCATATTTGAAGGTGGCCTTTTCTTGAGGACCAACTTTTTTATACAGCAGGGAACTTGAACATAAAAAGGTTTGTGCTTACTCCATCTGTCTCCATTACCAGAGATAAAAAGACTTTCCCACTAGTTCTCATTATAAATAATGTAGGTAACGAGTGCCTTGGTCATGTTCCCATTCTTGAGCCCATCATTGATGGATGAGATACTATTGGCTTACTCTTTTTTTTTTTTTAATCTCACCTGAGGATATTTTATCCATTGATTTTTTTAGAGGGATTGTAAGGGAGGGAGGGGAAAAACAGAGAGAGAGAGAGAGAGAGAGAGAGAGAGAGAGACATCATATTGACGGTTGCCCCCCAGCACAGGCCATGACCAGGCTGGAATCGAAGCAGCAACCCTTCAGTACACAGGCCAACGCTCTGACCACTGAGCAACACTCTCCAGGGAGAACATTGTCTTACTTTTAAACATTAGTTTACCCTTGCAATCAAGCGGGCAATCTGTTACCAGTGGGAGAATTGGGAGGGAGATGAGCAGACAAAAACTGTATTAGTTCTACCTGACCAGCAGATGTAAACAACCTGGAGACATTCACTCCAGTCTATTTATACACTGGTAAGACTCAAAAGGATGAGAATCTTATACATAGTAGTCTGTTAATTACAGTTCAACAATAGGTCTGTAAGTATATTTTGAAAAAAAAATAGTTAATTAATATAATTGGATAAAAGAGTATCAACATAGATTGATGCTGACCGAAGTTTAGAAACTCAAATTTTTCTAATTTAACAATTGAATGAAAATCATTTTGAAGAGTTTTATTATAGCACAGGCTTTTTTAAAAATCCTCACCTAAGGACATGTTCTTTGATTTGAGAGAGGGAAGGAGAGAGAGAGAGAAAAAAAAATCATTGATGTGAGAGAGAAACATTGTTCAGTTGCCTCCCATATGTTCCCTACAGGAGGTTGAACCCACAGCCTAGGTATGTGCCCTGAATAGGAATCAACCCACAACCTTTTGGTGTATGGGATGATGCTCCAACTAACTGAGCCATACTGACCAGGGCTAGCACACACTTTCTTTGAGGTTTTTATGTTTGTTTATAACTACAATGCATGATCTAACTTTTTAGATTCATATGTTCTGGGGTGCAACTGTCATAGAAAGTCATGAATTAAAATAAAATCTGACTTGAATCTGAAATTTTCCTTTTTTTTTCTTTTTGTATGTTACTTTAGATATTATTGTTTGAAGATCTTTTTTTTTTATATCATAACATAAGAAAAAGAAGCATGACCAGCCCTAACTGGTTTGGCTCAGTGGATAGAGCGTAGGCCTGTGGACTGAAAGGTCCCAGGTTTGATTCCGGTCAAGGGCATGTACCTTGGTTGTGAGCACATCCCCAGTAGGGGGTGTGCAGGAGGCAGCTGATCGATGTTTCCCTCTCATCGATGCTTCTAGCTCTCTATCCCTCTCCCTTCCTCTCTGTAAAAAATCAATAAAATATATTTTTTTTAAAAAAGAAGCATGACCAGCATAAAAAAATTGTTTCCAAAATACTTCTGAATTTCCCCACACACACACACCATCATGTGTTAAACTTATGATATCTCTGATAAGTCTTTAATATCTAATATCTATAAGAAGGATGGTATGTAGATTGCTAAATAATAAGCATAAAATGAATCTAATGGTCTTACCCTATTTCTCCTTAAGGTTTCCCAAACAAGGTCATATGTTAAATAACTAATTACTGATTATCAAACAATTTCCTGTTATGGCTCATGACAAAGGATTTTTTAAAAAGATGCAGAAAATATAATATCTAACCTCAATGTGATGATAATCTAGATGGCAAAGAATGGTAAAGCTGAAGTGAAATTACTTTATGGAAAGAGAACCTGAAGGTGACATTTTAATCAAAATCTGTTATTCTACAAATGAAAGAACTGCAATTTTTTGTAAATAACGACATGTGATATAATGTAGTCACATAAAAGTATAGTTTTCTCAGTCGTATAAGAAAGTAAACATAATGAAAGATTAGAAATTAAAATTTTAAGAAACTGCCCTGACCGGTTTGGCTCAGTGGATAGAGCGTCGGCCTACAGACTGAAGGGTCCCAGGTTCGATTCCGGTCAAGGGCATGTACCTTGTTTGCAGGCACATCCCCAGTAGGGGGTGTGCAGGAGGCAGCTGATCAGTGTTTCTCTCACATTGATGTTTCTAACTCTCTTATCCCTCTCCCTTCCTCTCTGTAAAAAATCAATAAAATATATTTTTTAAAATTTTTTTTAAGAAACCAAATAAACATTGCAAGCGCTTACCTCAGCATGCTGACATTGACATTAGCAGATTTTGAGTTTTGTTTTGCTTGAAGACAAAAAATAAATCCTTTCTTCTAAAAAGTTCAATGTTACTGAAGTGCTTAAGCATTTGTAAGGACAAAGAGCAAATTTAATGTTCAAAATAAATCAAAGGTCATCATGCTAACAAGTTACTTGCAGAAGGTACACCTGTTTATTATAAATCTCCAGAAAGCCAAACGCCTACCTCGCTAGAAAAGAAAAAGAAAGACAAGGCAAAAGGGAGAGAAAGCACTAGGGTTGGGGACACTGTAATCATTTTTAATAATCAGCTTTCACCTGAATAAGTCCTTGTAACAGAATTTTCTCTTTCCTACAAATACTTTGTACTAAAATTGTTTGTTTTCATGTAATCCACATATTTCTATTTGACAAAATACATTTTAAAAGGAAAAATATATTATTGAAAAACAGGAATATAACCTTCCCTTGCTTTTATTCATCGTCTTGCACTGGACTCTGGAAGAACTGATTTTTATTTTAAAATATCCTAATGATGAAGTCCTGAGTTCCTGCAGGTCTTTTGAATCTCCACCCAAGATTGCATTTTTTTTAAATGAACTTTCAGCTAAATATAGTAGCGTACTGACTGTTCATGGCTATCAATCAGACAGGTTCCACACACCCAGCTGGCCTTTGCCAAGGCATAAATCCGTGAAGGCACTGCATGCTGCCCTCCTTACAGCCTGATGACCCATAGGCCCCAGATTACATAGCAAAATGCTTTCACTAAGATCATTCCAATCTTATACATTCCCATCTTCCCTGAATTTTAGATAACCTTCATATAAATATGCTGGATCTAACAGTAAATTAAAAATATGCAATTTTAGCAATGAAAGCTGAAATATATTTTATGCTGTCAGTTCGACAGGCCTTGTTCTTAGTATTTAAAATGTTTGACTCATTCGATAGGCAGCATAGTATGATAATCCAGAGCCTGGTTTCTGTAGCCAGGATGCCTGAGTTCAACTGTATGTCAGCCATGTGCTAACAGTCTGGCCTTGAATAAGTTACCTCAGTTATTAAGTGAAATGAGTAATAGTAATATTTACCCTATAGGGTTGTAATGAAGATTAGACTTAATATACATAAAGAAATTTGAATACCCCTTGGGCCATAGTAAATTCTATATGAGTAAGTTAAATAAAATTTCTGTTTTAACTAAGTTTAAGTAAGTATGCTACTTTATCCATTTTATAGATGAGGATACTGTGTAAATATAGTCCAATAACTTGATCAAGGCTACATAGCTGGAAAGTAGTAGAGTTACACTTCTCAAAATGTGGTGTTCTATTCTTTGTGTGTGTGAACTTGGAAGTGGTGAAGTAAAGTAAATAATATTTGAAAATAGTGAAGAATTTTTCCAAATATTTTTTAAATGGACATCTAGTTAGCTGGATATCAACTAGATAGAAAGTTAAACAAGCTGAAACAAATCAGTTAAATTACTGAAAATCAAAGCTAGAAAAAACAACATTAGAAGAACATGAAGAAAAATGACATATATATAAGAAAGCAATGATAAGAATAATCACTAACTTCTCATTAGAGATAATTCAAGTGATATAAAAGTAAAAAGATACGTATAAACTGTAAAAAGAAAAATGTCAATAAAATTTTTATATTCAGTGAAAATATCCTTCACATAAGAGAGCAAAATATCTACATTATTAGATAAACAATGAAAAAAGAATGTTTGCCAGAAAAAGTACACCTCGAAAAGGTGTTAAAAGGTATTCTCTTCATACTGAAAAAAGTTTATCTATATAAAAACTAAAAGTAATACAAGAATTTATTAAAAGAATAAAAATCACCCAGCGTAGAAATCTGTGGACAAATATAATAGGTTTCTCACCTAAAATTAAGAAAAGGTGCTCATTTTTCCAATATTTTAGTGGCTAAACAACTTTGTGTTCTACAGAACAATAAAACAAATTAAAATTAAAATATTAAAAGATTATCTTCACATAAAACGATCATTTTACATCAAGTGTTATCTTTTCTATTTGCCATTTTAGTTTATAAACTAAAATACGATTTATATATTATATAATCTCACCTTTAAGTATAAAATTGAAACAATAAAATCACATTATAAATTCTCTTCTGGGAATTTGTTGTATTATTTTTTCCATAGTTCTATAAAACTAGCTGAAAGTGCATTGTGGCATTAAATTTTTTAAAAATAAAATGGAAATGGAAATGCATAGAATACTTATAAAAATCTTGAAAAAGCCCAGGCTGGTATTGCTCAGTTGGTTGGAATGTCATCCCATATACCGAAAGTTTGTGGGTTCAATTCACGGTTGGAGTGTGTACAGAAGGCAGCCAAT